>NW_017731386.1:5383888-5387957 GCF_001890085.2 Hipposideros armiger
ACAATGCTCTACAAGAACATCAGTGCCAACGATGGTTCACAAAATTCTGTGCTGGTGATTTTGATCTCAACAATGCTCCTTGGTCAGGGAGGCCCACTGAGGTTAATGACGACAAAATAAAGGCATTGATCGAGTCAAACCCACGTTACACAACACGAAAGATTGCAGAAACATTGAATATCCATCATTCAAGCATTCACAACCACCTGAAGAAGCTGGGATACGTAAGCAAGCTTGATATTTGGGTTCCTCATGAACTCAAAAGAAGTTCATTTGACGGCGCGTATAAACATCTGCAATATGCTCATTAAACGTGAGGAAAACAATCCTTTTTTGAAGTGACTGATAATGTGATGAGAACGGGGTTGTTTATAACAATGTGGTGTGCAAATGGTGTTGGTCCCTACATGATTATTCACCTCAAACGACATCAAAGCAGACATTCATCAGAGGAATTTTATGCTCAGTGTGGTGGGGTTTTAAAGATGTCGCGTTTTTCGAGCTCCTACCAAGGAACCAAACAATCAATTTGAATGTGTACTGTCAGCAATTGGACAGCTTGAATGAATCCATCATCCAGAAACGTCCAGAGCGTGTTAATTGTAAAGGAGTTGTGTTCCATCGTGACAACACGAGACCACACACAAGTTTGATCACTCATCAAAAATTATTGGAGCTTGGATGGGATGTGTTGCCACGCCCACCATACTCGCCTGACTTTGCGCCGTCAGACTTCCACTTGTTTCGCTCTCTTCAAAACTCCTTGCATGGCACAACGTTCAATTCAGATGAGGCTGTAAATCAGCACCTTGTTACGTTTTTCGCAAATAAAGACAGGTAGGTCCTTCTATGAACAAGGAATTATGAAGCTCACTGAAAGATGGCAAAAGGTTATCGAACAAAACTGACAATATATCATTGATTGATCTTTGTTCTTTATATAAATAAATGACCTTTAAAAAATATAGACAAAATACGTCAGGACTTTTCCAACAACCCAATATTTTCTAAGTCAGGTGTAAACCTGGACATTTCTCACATTACAGTAACATAAATGATAGTGATGTTTTCAAGCCCACCCACAAGACTTGAATCTTGAGAGTAACAGCAACAAAATTCATGTTCATGGAAATCCTACAGGACTGCCAGATACCAGGTTCTCAACCTAGGACAGCTTCACGGCTCCCAGCCCTTTCAGCAGCTCTTAAGGGAAGCATAAGTGTCCCCATATTTTTAAAAGTCAGTGCCATGTCCCAGGTCTACATGCCTGATAACAATGGTCTCAAAATTAAAATCCTGTCCCCCACTGCTTCTTCCTGGCCCACCATCTCCCCTCAACTAGGACACCCCTGAAGAGGCACTAACATCCTCAGGTACAGTCTGGAGTCCCAGACCTTAGCAGGACCTCTCCAGGGCCCTGCTTTCTACATTTTTAATTTATTTTGCCTTCTAAGCCATTTATTTAAGAAAAATAAAGACATACCAGAGAAGGATTATATTTTTTAAAATATTTGGAATATTTTAAGTATTCCGTCTGGGACTCTAGGAACAACCTCATATGGAGGTGACATCACAAGTCCTTCCCACAAGGCCCACGTCAGAGGTCTCCTGCCACAGCCAGGAGTGGCTGTGCTGGACTCAGAACCCCACAATCCCCAATCCCCCCTGATCCAGATACCACATCCTGGAGCCCCCTAAGGGTCCTGACAAAGGCCAGGCCTTGAGTCAGACCCTGGAAAGGACTGAGCCCCAAACGCTGGAAGACAGATCAGGGGAGGCAGGGTTGCAGCTAGGACACCAAGGCCAAGCTACCCTCTGAGGATCCCCATCCCGATACCTGAAATGGGCACAGACCAGCAGTCCTGCCCTTGAGAAGCATGGCCTGCACTGTTCCAGGTATTCTGGGAGACCGTCTCAATGGACACGTGTCCCTCCTAGATTCCACCAACTTCCATAGGAGAAAATCTAAAGCGTGATTCATTTCAGTGACTCACAGTGGCCTTGGCAGTTCCAGCCAGGACAGCTTTGTAGAACTGTCCTTTTCTAAGTCCCTAATGGGCTGGTAATTGGTTTTATGGCTTTCTGATGAAGTGCAAAGTGCGCCATGGCACTCTGCACTGCTTCCTGGTAGCCTATGAGACAGTGGAGCCGGTGCCTGGTAAAGGGGACCAGCACTGGTCAGACCATCCTTGACCGCCCATGTCACTCTCACCAACTCCAGGACCCAGGCACCATGCCCAGGGTGTCCTGAGCCACCAGCTCACTGCAGGGAGATGAGGTGGAGGAGAGGCCAATGTATGACATCATGGGACAGTTTTTAAGGTACCCTGGGCCAAACAAATCATTTAAAAATCCTTCAGATACTGAGTCAGCTGGCAAAATTATGTTATACTCGTATGTGTAGTGAAAGTTGACCATCGCTACTGTGACTGACTGCTGTAGGCAAAACAAACATACAGATTGTATTTTTAGGTGCAATTTGAACAGCTTATCTATTTCAGCAGGTTGTAAATATCAACACCTACAGAATATTTGACTACATTTATGTCTTTAGAGCATAATTTTTCAACTTTAAAATTATTATACAATGTAACTGGCACTTGGTGTTATGTTATGGTATTTACATGCCTCTTCATGATTCAACTGTCTTGTTAAGGCCTGAGCCCGTGTGCTCAAGAGCTTTATTATTCTCCATTTCAGCAGACCCATCCAGAGAATATGATCTGGGAACAATGATGGGGCAATAGCACCCCACCCCATTCCCCAAAAGCGGTGAAGCTGGCACTGTTTCACAGAGCAGTCTTGTATCAAGCCATTGGCCCAAACCACTACCATTTTCCCTCTAACCTCAGGACCAAGATTTACACTCACAGATACACAGAGGCTCCAGACTACCCAGGGTGGGGGCAGCAAGTGGTCCCCCAGTCCCCCCACACGTCGCTCTGCCCAGCACGTGCACAGGCCACCAACACTCACAGATAATGCAATTCCTCACCCAATACCCCGTAAAACCGAAAGCCCCCCTCCTGGAAACACTCTTGAAAATGACAACCTATCCACTTCCACAGCTATCTTACTTTCTGTTTACTGCCTTTAATTCTTCTTCCTGAGAGAATACCACAGAAATTCACTTCTAAAGTAAAGGAATTAAACACTCATCAGTACCAAGACCCTTTTTGCTGCTTTCTTTAACCAACAAATAATTTGTGGTCCCCTTCCATGGGCTAGAAACTGTGCTGTGCCAGACACAAAACAGTCCACCTTCCAATGTTTTAGAGCTAGCTGCCACCTGACACAGAATCTCTACCTCATAGATCTTCCCAGATAAGACCTGATCTCCGAACCAGGGCCAGGAGGACTTGCAGCCTCCAGCCCAGAGCCCTTCGGTTGCTTTTGGGCAGTGCCTAAAGCTAGAAATAGCAGTGTGCAGTTCCCATCAGTTAAGAGTCTTCGTTTCCAGGGACTTCCCAACATACAGCCCAAAAGGAGAGGCCATGTGTCCAGCAGATCAAGATGGAAGGCTGGAAGAAACATGGAAGTTCAGCTCCATCTACAAGAGTCAGCAGCCCAGCTAGGAAGAGGACTTTTATTGCATTACTAAACATAGTCAGCTCTTCAAGGGTGAAATCCATTTTTCTCACCTGATTACTTTCCCCTAAAGCAATTTGTGAACCTCAGAGCACAGTGTTTTCCTTACCAGGGGTTGTATTCTGGATGTAACTAAAGGTTCTGCTGGACAGCAACTTTAGAGTCTAACTGCCCACACATGGCTTAAACTTGTCTTCTAATACCTGCTACAGGTATCTCCACCAATATGATTACATACTCTATTGTCTGTTTTTTGTTTTGTTTTGTTTTTGCCAGAATCTCACATTCCTTGTTAAGGATTTAAGCAATTATTAGGTCATTGTAAAACAAACACATTGATAATCGTTCTAACACAATACTCAAATTCTATTATCCAGGGCCGGCCAAGTGGCACGTTGGTTAAGAGCTGGCTTGGGATGCCAGAGGGCCCCGGTTCAGATCCCACATATGAGGGCCAGTGACACTGCCCTCCACAGCTAAG
>NW_017731386.1:5388088-5389169 GCF_001890085.2 Hipposideros armiger
TTCATACACCTATTCTCTCATTTACTCTTCTAATTCTTAGCTGTAGAGGGCAGTGTCACTGGCCCTCATATGTGGGATCCGAACCGGGGCCCTCTGGCATCCCAAGCGAGTTCTTAACCATCGCGCCACCCGGCCGGCCCGAGACAAATACTTTTTAAATGTATATAGAGAATTCTCTTATTTTTAAATAAACTCTGTCCCCAAGTTCGGGTGGGGAAATTGCAATTCAGTGCAGTTCTATGATTGGCTCCTAGAAACACCAGCCTCCTTCCTCTTTCCAGGCTCCTTTACCCGTCCCATCCCAGCCCTTACGGGTCACACAGTGTCACTGGGAAACAGGGCAGAGAACTCTCACACATCCGGAGAAGCAAAAGGTGAATGATGGTTGTACATTGCTAAAAGCACTGGAGACATGAGAGGTGGATGGGCAGCAGCCCTTCCAATGGAGTGGGAGTGAAGGGATGGGAGATGGACGTGGCCTGAAGCTCAGGTATCCAGTGGACACAGCACACATCTCAATTACAAATCCAGGACTTGGGGGAGAGTTGGAAACGTCAAGCACACAGATTCTAGTGAGGCTCATGAGAGCGGATGGAACTACAGTAATATCTTGGTTTGCGAGCATAATTCATTCCGGAAACAAACTACTTGTATTGCAAGACATCACTCATTTACCACGTTAAAATGTATTAGAAATGTTTGCACATCTTGGGGAACACTCGCAAACCACTTTACTCTCAATCCAAGGTTTTAGTGTACTTTGTATTTGTACTGCACTTACTTACATGCTTATTTCCTTTAGAGCAATTTACCCAGTAGTTGCGCCCCAGCAGGCACTTAACAAATGTTGATGAGTTATTGGGTTGCCGGAAAAATCATAACGCATGTTTGTGACAAATGGCACTAGTTCATTTTTGGAAGTACTAGAGTCATTCGCATCTATGTTATTGCTATGTCATTTAACAGCTGACAGTTCTAGCTTTATTCTGAAAAAAAATTGAGCGATTTGGTTGAGTTTTGGAGATTTTACAACAAGTTGAAGATGGAAGACCAAATTATGCATTTTTGCCATATTTTACTG
>NW_017731386.1:5392459-5549126 GCF_001890085.2 Hipposideros armiger
CCTCCACAACTAGACTGAAGAACAAAAGGACAGCAACTTGTCTGTTCCCCTTCCCCCAATTCCCCAGCACTGTTCCAATTCCCCAATAAAAATCTAAAAAAAAAAAAAAAGAAAAAGAAAAATTCTATTATCCAACATCTAGAGATCCTTAGAGATGAAAGGTAAAGTCCTAAAGAGACAATGAATAATTTTTAAAAAGTAATCAGCGGGGATAAGAATTCAAATATAAAATAAAGCTGCCATAAGAGACCCTGACGCACCTGCTTTTCTTTCCTGTGGTTCAGTTCACATTTGCTCATGTCCATATTTCTTTTCTTGCTACCTCTTAATTTCCATAGCTGATCTTGAGTTTCCAGCTGTATCTAGAAGGTTCTCATGCTAACTCTCATAGGTATGTGTCTCCATTTCTTTATCCAACCCTCATACTTACGTTAACCTGCCTGTCTGTAGATGGGAGGGCCACTGTCTAAATTCATTCTCTAGTTGCTCTTTTCATTTTTGGTGAGAAATCATTCCTAACCTATATGCTCCCAGATTATAGCATCTGTGGACAAATATGTGACACAACTGAATAGTCACCAGCATTTAAACACTCAACTCTCATGCAGTTTAACAAAGCTGGTGGTATGTTTTATAGCTTTCCCATATTCTTTTTGCCTGAAACGTAGCCACCCACAGAGCAGAGAGGCGCTGACAAGCTGACCTCCCCCAGCCCAGACCCAACGTGGATATTCTGTGGGTTCTGACTCCTGGGAGCTGGGGCAGGTTAATAGAAAACAGATGACGGGAGGCGTTTATCTGATTAACCCACAGAGCTTGTTTTTTTACCTAAAGAACAGAACCCTGGGCAAAAATGGGTCACAAACTTGATGGTGTGTAAAAGGCAGGAGGTTTAAAAAAAAAATGCAGGCACCAGAAGTCTCCCGCTGCAAAGGGAGGCTCAGGACTTCAAACCCAAGCCCAATATGTGCCGAGGCTGCAGCCAGCCACTCAGGGGTCTCTGCAGGAGATGGTGGGATGGGAGATGGACTTCAGGGTTTCTGGAGAACCAGTAGATCTCGATGACAAGGACAGAAAACAGGAAATGTGACCACTGCACATGACACCACTAGGGAAGAGCATGGCCAGCACACTGAGCTTGACCACGGTGACATTCAGGGCCAGGACAGGAAGGAACCCCACCCCACAACCCAAGGCTTCAGTGGCAGAGGCAGGACAGGAGCAGAAGCAGCCTCCTGTGGGAATGCAGGAAGGCCGGGTCAAGGACTAGAGTTACAGAACGCAGGGCAGGGGGACCAGGAGAGGAAAGTGGCTCTGGGGGAAGGCTCTTCTGGCCAAAAAACAGTCTGTTTTACTGTTTCTCCAGTCACACAGTTGTTACACATGTGAGGGGACTGCCACCTTGGGAAACAGAGGACCAGCATCACCTGCTTGGATGCCACAATGCCCAGACAAGCTAACACATGTCACTACACAGGCCACAGGTGTCTCAGCACCCACACTGCTAAGAGGTTCCCCATTTTACTAACTAATATGAAAACACCACCCAGGTGCTTTGGGGCCCAAGAGTGTCAAAAGGCATTTTGCTGTTTCCAAAAGGAAGCCTCTAGTTTTAATGGAAATTCCAAATAGTCAGTCAAAAGGCAGTAAGGACCCCCTTGAAGTCCAGTTAACACTCCTAAGTCACATGTCACTCAGCAGGCCACGTGGGGGGCTAGGAAGCTGGAGGGGAGCCTCCCTGCAGAACTAGGAGGGCTCACCACACAAGACTAGCTCACAGGGAATGCAGAGGGAAGAGATACTCAGAGCTGGGGCAAAGAAGTGGGAAGTGGGACTAGGCCCAGTCAGAAAGGGGGGATGGAGAACCCCTGCTCATATTCACAGGCTTAAGAAGAAAGGCAGAGCCTGCGACAGGGATCGGGGAACAAAGTAGGGGGTCAGAGTCGGGATTACAGCTCCACTCCCACCCTCTGAACATAGAATCCTACAGCACTCTACACTCTAGCTAGAGGGGGTTCAGACACTGAACAGAATCTGTACCTCACCCTGAGTCCCTGAGCTGTCATCACACCATACAGACACATACTACCTCCATCACGACCAATGAAAGTCAGCACTGATACAGGACCCTGTCCCATTAAGATTGCACGTGGCCTTGGGTGCCCCAGGGAGCCACCTCCTCTAAATTGGCTAGCACATGAGATGAATCCCTTCAGTCACTCTTGCCCTAGAAGGTTCTTCATAAAGAAACGCTCCACTATTTGTCATTCACCTCTTTGCTATAACAGTATAGTACAAAGCACACAGCTGCGTGACAGCTCTTGAGAAGAAAATGCTTTGCAAATGATATATCGATGCTTCATTCTGCTGATGTTTCTGTTGTGGGAAACTATTTTTCTGCACCAGGGGATGAAGAGATTTCTCCTCCTTTGTTTTCTTTCCTTTTGAAGTCATCTGTATCCCTGTGATTTGACCTTTAAGGAGCAATGAGACTAACCTCACGCAGAGATTAGTCACTTCGGCCACCCTGCCAGCTTCTGTCTGCCTGCCTCATTTCTATGAGCAGATCTCATCATCCCCTAGGTTTTGGGAACGTGTCTCTGAAGACCCTTTGTGCCAGGTTGTTCTTCACAACTACAAGCATAAACGACCCTTGGGAATCTTCAGCCAATTTTTTTTATCCTTTTGTTTAACTACTACTAGATACTGGACAGTGTCAGCCCCAGACAATCAATCGAGAGGGTTTGTTTTCTTAATGGGGCAATAGGGTCTGCTTCAGAAAACTCAAGTACACAAGTTTTAAGCCAAACAAAATGCCTTCAGAGTCAGCCAGTAGGAAGCACTCCTATATTAACTTTAGGATCCTGATGACTTCCAATCTTATTTTTTTTAATCCTCAGTTCCATTCCTCACTCCCCAATTCTTCTGCTCCTTTTCTCTTCATGGTGAGATTTAGTCATCAGAGCCAGTTGGCCCTCCGAACATTTTTCTGGTGTCTGGAAATAGGATCAGTTGCAGGAACCAAAAAATGTATTTTCTCTAGCTAACCTCATAAAACGCAGATTTCTCATGCCTATCATAGATTATTTTATTCATATCTGTAACTCCATGCCCATAAGATGACCAACATTTTTCAAGGGACTGAAACTAGACTGAGAAGGCAAGTCACACATTGTTTGCTGCAGTGTGTTATATCAAGTGGTCATACTAAAAATGCACAAAGAAGTAAAAATTACAGAGATACAAAACGCTTGGGGGCCTCTCTCTCCGTACCAAACTCTCCTTCCAACTTCCTGCCAAACGCTTCTGAACCGCTGCGCTATTGGGAAAGACCTGTCTCGGTTGCTAACTCGGACTATCCAAGCAGTGCCCCTCTGGCCTTCATTTTTCAGGAGGTTTGCTCAGTTGCTAACCCTAAACGCTCCACTCCACTCACATCCCAATGGGTACAGAGTTCCAAAGTTAACACTGGAGAATTCCAAAGGCATGTCACTTTCAATTCGTCAACACGCAGTCCTGGATTCTAAACATTCTTGTACTTAATAAAAACAGGAATGAAAGAGAAGAGAATGTAGGGTGAGAAAAACATTATTGTGGAGAAATTTACTTGATAGCATTTTTAAACTCATGAGCCAAAGCTCATCCTGGATCCTTCCAGTCCAACCGTGCGGTGGGAACGAAGGTCGTTGGGGGAGCTGCATCTCGTGCTAGGTCTCGGACAGCAGCCATTGTCCAACGCTGTAATACCTCGACTATTTATTACATTGTGAAGAGGGGTAATAACCTTGAAAAGAAACAAAGACTCAAACAACTGATGGGAAAATGTTTCCCCATCACCCCCCTTGTCACGTTTTCTTTTGTCATTTTGACTAACAATTGTTCCAGGTTTAGTTTTTTTTCAT
This sequence comes from Hipposideros armiger, assembly GCF_001890085.2. Lineage (NCBI taxonomy): Eukaryota > Metazoa > Chordata > Mammalia > Chiroptera > Hipposideridae > Hipposideros > Hipposideros armiger. Next base: position 5,396,362 of record NW_017731386.1, read on the forward strand.
CCCAAAGAAATCTCACCTAATATTGCCATTTGGAAAGGGAAAGAATATGTCCCAATGGGGGTTGGTACTTCATATACATGATACTTACATTCCATTTTCTATACATAACCAAAGGGTAATATTTAGTGCTATTATAATAAATCTTTTCCAGACCTTGCCAATATTAGGAAATGGAACGAGAAAGAGGGCTTTTTAATACAATGGAAAAACCTTGCCTTCTTGGGTGCTGATGTTAATTTACACAATCAATCCCTCATATGACAGCCTCAGGCCTAATTAATGGTAAAAATGGATTAAAGCAGAAAACCCCTTAAAAATGATACACACATACCTTAAAACTTTATTTTAACTTGCAGCTATGGTGACTGACCATCCTGGTTTGCCTGTGATGAGGCACAGTTGGTCACCCTGTTTATAGCACATAAGGAGACACATCTTCACACCCTGTATTGGGTCCCAACCTTTCCTTGAATAAGGATCCACTATCTGAAATTCTGTGTGGACCTTCTTTCCTGAACCACTCCAATAACATGGTCCATGATTTCCAATCTCAGTTTCTTTGAAGTTAAACAAGAATGAAGATGCTTGTGAAGACTAGAATCCTTCCATATTTTTACAACATTTCCCCACTCTTTCTAGCCATCACAACCCACTAATGTTGACAGAAAGGCTTTCATTCTCATTTTGAATCTTTCCCAAAATATTCAATGAATTTTCAAAGCAGTGACTTCTATACTCACATTTAAATAGTTTATAGAATGTTCATGTACCATTTCACTAAATGATAAAATTCCAATAACAAATGCAATTGGCATAAGGAGGTTTGGAAACAAACACACTGACCCCGTAAGCACCCAGTTCACCCCCTTGAGCAGGAAGTCATGTGCATCCGCGGAGAGAGTGGGCTAAACTAGCTGGGGGTGCTCAGTGTGCCATGGGACTAAGCTATGGGTTTTCCATGGATGATATGGGGCTGTAGAATATATAAATTAATGTAGTGAGGCGATAACATGGTAGTTGATTAGAAAAACTCCTATACTGAAATATTTAAGCACATACTGCCAAGGAGCAAATTTTCTTAAAAGGAGTTAGCTCATTAGGATTTGATCTAGCCCATTTCAGTGTAAATCTGCTTTTCACTCCCTTACTAAGTCCTGGGAAATACCAGTATATATTCATGTCCCAAATCTCTAGTGGTTATCATCTATATTTCAACCAATATTGAGCTTGAACAGTATTTAGCACATGTTATGTGCCTGGATTTGTTCTAGTAGATCCGGTATTGGGGAAAGTTTATCCAAAATAGATCACAGGCAGTTGAGAAGATTGCAAATTGTCAACATTGGCTGAAGGTCCTACAGATTTGACTTTGTTTCCATCAAGATTACAAACTCTCATGACACCTTGACCCTCCAGCCCCTGAGGTTCATGAGTCTGCTACACAATGACTCACCGGCCCCAGAATCAGACAATGGTTGTCACTTGAGACACTTGCAGCCTTACCACACTTAACACCAAATGAAGTAAAATTATACAGATTTCCCTCCACGTCTGGCTGCTCGATCCACCCCATCCTTGGGACCCAGCGGGGATGCAGGAAGGAGGAAGGGTCAGGAATGATTCCTTCCACTCCACCCATGTACACCACACTCCAGGTGCAGACGGGGCCTCAACAGGATGACTTCTCCTCTCCTAATTAGAGGCCTGACTTAAGACCACAATGTATATTAAGTAAAAGCAAAATTACTCAGATATGAAAAGCTTCTATGCATAAAGTAAAATTTAGTTTTCTTTTTTTTTTCTATTTATATTACATACTTGCCTCAATTTGGCCCAATGCCATGAGGAAACCAAGCCAGTTATATAAATGCCTCACATAGAGAATGTCCACTTAGCATAAATAATTGCTTTCATTGCCATTCAACCCATGTGTATAGGTAAAAAACCAGTGGGCCCAGGAAAAACCAATGGCTGCAGGCATGGCCCCAATGGGGTTTCTGAGTGACTGCAGGTAAGCCATTCTGAACCACAAAAACATCTGTTCAACACCATATTGCTCAGTATCCATGTGTCCCATCTTGTGCTGACCTGAGATTTCCCTTTCAATCACCTGACCAAAATCAGAGCCTCAGACCCCAGTCTCCACAGGGAGCTTCACAGAGCCACCAGGAAGCATGTGAGGGTCACGTCAACTGGTGGGAGGTTCACACTGGCACAGCCCCAGAAAGAACCTCATCTCTCCAAGCATCGCCAAAAAAAACTCTCATCAATAATCTGTCTTACCTCCAGTTCTATTCACTAACCAAACAACAAAAGAAGTCAGGTGAAACAGGGCTTCAAAAACTATTGCTAGAAATTATTTCACTAAAAAAATCCAGTAATAGAGGCTAAACAAGGTAAATAGCATAACAGTGACTATCATATTCCCATGAGTGGCATTTCTCATCACTTATTTAATCACTGAGGGCAGATGGTAAGTATTCCCAGGCAGATGTCACTCACCGATGCAGGCATGGACCCTCACAGACAGCTGTGTCCTTAGAATGATGCTGTGCTTCTTGCCCCGCCTAATAGAGGGAAATCGGAGACAAAACATACATGAGCATCAGAGGAGTCAGTCGGAAGATGCCTAGATGCTGTCGATCAGCCTGAAAGTACTGACACACCCACCTGAAAGAGGCCACCGACAAACAGGGACATGAACAGAACAAGAATCTATCCCGTACTAACGTCACCGGGCTTTACAGAAAATAATAAAATTTGACTCCATTGGATTGACACACGCATTTTATTGCCTAACCCGGTCAACTTGTTCCATCCACTGAGTTTGCATGTACTCACGCTTGACCATGTTGGGAAAGCTTTTAAATCTGTGACCATGAAGCGAAATCCCTGGAATGTAACAGCACCAATCTGCTTGATCGTTCCCATGGCTGTTCTTACATTTTTCTGGATATAGGTAAAGGGCACATACAGAGTGGGGGAATCAGAAAGAACTGCTTTGCTGTGTGTCAATTCAAGACTGCGGAGCTTTTATCTTTTACAGGAAGATGGGAGTCCACCAAAGGGCTTAGAGGCTATTGATTATCAGGAATACCAACTTACACCACACCTTGCCTCACCTTTGCTTCCTTCTTACTTCATTTCTTGTGAGGAAGAAAAAAAGGATGGCGCTCTCCCCAATTCCATTCCTACTAGGGCTCTTCCCACTTTATACAAAAAGGACTAAAGCACAGAGCAGTTGACAGAGAAGATGATAAATGGGGAAAAAATCATAAGAACATGAGTCCTGCTACTTGAGGGTAACAAAGTCTTTGAGGTTTGGAGAAAGGGAGAAGCCAATGAACAAAGGTAAAACGGAGCCAGCCAACCAACATGGCAGCAGGTAGCCCCCTGGGTCTCTCAGTGGCTGAATTCCCCTTCCCATCACGACTCTGGCCACTCTCATCTCTGCCCATCGGGACTTCATTTCTAAGAGCCTGGCAGTGCTTTCCTGCTTCTTGGATTTATGGTTGTGTTGGAAGGGAAGGAAACCCCAGGGCACACTGTTAATATTGTGATTATGAATTCATAGTAATCACTAAAACAATTAGATTTTTTTATTCTTGAGAACAAATAAGAGGGGACAGTATAGTTTCAAACTGGTTTGGTTTTTTTTTTTTATTCTTTTAAAGGAGAAAGGAAAACCAGTTGCATAGTCCTACAAAAGCATGCAGCAGCGGTCAGCCCAGCAGCTGCTCGTGTGTAAACGCCTGCATTGAGTCCCTTCCAATCCCCATGAGCCACTCCTGACTTTGTTCATTTGATTGCTTTACCTTCGCTGTGTGCAAGGCACTAGCTCTGGGAGCTTACAACAAACACATAACACTTCACCCATCTTGGGCAGACACGTTAGAGATTCCCTTAAACACAGGCTTCTTCAAAACTTTCTCCCTCACACAACACCAATCTTTTTCTCTCTCAACAATCCTGATGTTGGCACGCCTTCAGCTCTTGTGATCATATATGAGGAAAAAAGTTTCAACTGAATGCACTGAACTGAATTACTGAGCGGCCTTCTGTGTGAACCGCCAAGAAAGGTGTTCTGGGGTGCGGGGCAGCCACCAGCAAGTGTGCAGCCTCACCCAGAGCTAGAAGCAGAAACCACGGAATCCCTGAGGGTGGCCAGACCCTAACTATGAGAAACAGCAAACCCAAAGTCCTCAAACCGAAGCATTGTCTGTAACTCAGGTTACCTGCCAGCGGTTATCAGTCAATAATAAATGCCAAACAAACAGTAGACAAAGTAGATGCTTTAGGTGTCCTAAGTGGGGAAGCACGGGGTGGCCAGGGAAAATATTTCAGAGTACCCCCAAGTTCTAGAGAAGTTCAAAAGGGCCCCTGTTCTTATCTTCAAACAATGGCAAAGTTGCATTTTGAGGAAGCACGTCAGTTTTCCCACAGAATTCTCCAGTCCCACAGGGAGCGTGTGGGGTGGTGGCTCTGGAATTCCAGGCACCTGCATGAAAGCTATTGGGTCATCGGGAAAGTCACGATGCATTTTTGCATTGCAAAACATAGAAAAATATGTAATGACATTCCCGACGACCCAATAGAAGAGTCTTTCCGAAGAGGCCCCCATTGTCCCATTTTTTTTTTCTGTGCTTGTGCATTGAGAAACCAGGCAATTGCATTGGCTAAGCTAAACCCTAGTGGAATTTAAGAGACCACAGAACAAAAAAAGGCCTTTTTTTAAGTAGTTTTATGACATATAATTCCTCTGCTTCAATAGTCTACCTCATTCCCGGCCTTCCCCTGTACACACAATCCTACAATGGGGGAAACCTGTGTGGAAATTCTGCATGTGGAGTTTTCTGTGTGGAGCTGAGCGTTGTGGAAGCTGCCTGACAAGGAGGAGGCCCCAGATTCCAGAAGTTGTTGGCAAAGGAGGGAGGCAGCCATGGCGGAGACAAGTGGTGGGGAGTGCAGCCAGGTCCTTCGTCACAGGCATCCTTCATCTCCCACCCCCTTCCCTCACCCCACCTCTGCTTTCTCCCACCTTTCATGTGGCTATCGTGTTACAGATGAGGAAAGCAAACTTCAGTGTACAGAGAACACCCATCATGAGGTACCTTTAAATTTGATAGCTACCCTCCCTCCACTATATTTTCTTATTGGTGAATGGTGACATATTGAAGAAAGGTTGATTTTTATGTATTTTTTTATATGGCTATCTCACTGCTATTATTGTTTCCAAAACTATTTTGGCTGATGATTTTTTTTGGCTTCTTTTAAGGAAATAATCATATCATCTGTTTAAAAATAATCATTTTATCCCCACTTTTGTAGTAAATATGTCCCTGTCTTCTGTTTCATGGCTAAAACTTTCAGAGGAAAATTAAACAGCCATGTGTATATGTTCCCCTGCCCCAGTGGGATACTATGTCAGCTTGGGTTCAGAAAATAATAATCATAATACTTGCTAACCTTTATGGAATGCTTATCATGTGCCAGACAAGGTGTTAAGTTCTTTATACAGAATTACTATAAAATAGATAACATTATTGCCATTTTTAAAATGAGGAAATTGAGGCCCAGAAGGGTTAAGCAACAAAGGTGAAGTCACACAGCTAGAAAGTGACAGAACTCAGACTCAACCCAGGCAGCCTGACCCGGAAAACTGTGCTCCCATCACCTCCCTACGGCTGCCTCCCAGATGGGTGTTCCTTCCTTCATTCCCTCACTCCACATGTTTGCTGGTGCCTAGTGTATGCTGGACTCTGTATGAGATGAATGAAGTACCTTTTCCCTCAAAATGGCAACACAGAAATCCTGCCTGCCCTGCAGATTTTGGACTCCAGGCTGCAACATCAATTCTTTCCTAAATTTCTAGCCTGCTGGCCAGCTCTACAGATTTCAAATTTACCAATCCCCACAATGGAGCGAGCCAGTTACTTGAAATAAATCTCTCTAGATAGACTAGACAGACCAGATGGACTCGATTAAATAGATTAGCTATATTACACTAGATGGACAGATACCTCATTGGTTCTATCTGTCTGGAGAACTCGAATACACACTTTGGTATCTGCCTTCACAAAGCTTCCATATTCCAAAAATGAAATCAGTGAGAGGCTGTGAATGTGGCTTCAGCGTAAGCAGTTTAGTGATGGTATTTTTCTCCCTGACATGGACATGCTGTATCAGGTTCAGAGCGGCCACTATTTCCAAATCCACCTGTTGGCAGCACAGTGACCCAGAAGGCAAAAGCAGTTTAGTTTGACCTGACACTCCCCAGGGAGACTCAGATTCCATTCCTATCAGCACAACCACTGCCAGGAAAACATCCCTGGCTTCAGAGACCAGCCACAGCCAATCGGGTGCCCAAGGCCAGTGCTACCCAAGTGACAGGAAGACTATCTAAAGAGATACTTAATTCAAGGAGACTCTGATCAAGGCACACAGGCCAGGGACGTGGTGGAGTACTTTGAAAGGAACTTTCCCAAACTTCCTGGTTTCTTAGAATACATAAGTTTCTCCTACAAGAATGTCTGTGGCCTTAGGGGGAAAAAAATCAGGTTTAACCAAGCCAGTCTCACAGAAATCCATGTGTTTCGGTTCTTTCCTGGTCTCTCAAGAGAAGTTTTACAATAACATGTAAAGTCTGTGACTGTAAGAACAAATGCATACATTAATTTATTGAGTGGCATCGAGCCAAAAGACTTTTTATGGCAACTGCAGAATCAATGCCCCCAAACATGCCTCCACTCAAACGAGAACTAAACTATGATTTCAATCAAGAGTAGGAAAAGTATGTTTGACCACGTGGCAGAAGTAGAAAATAGGGCCCCCTGAGCAGCTGCCCCAGGAATAAGCTTCCTTTTAGTAGCTACTGGAGCTGTGGAACTCAGCCAGGGCTCTGCCAAAGGGATAAAGAGATGAAGAAGGATTCCAATCAGTCATTAGCAAGTGAAAAGATAGTGCTGGCTAAGATTAATTTGCTCAGAAGCTCCAAGACCAAGGGAGCCAGTTGCCACCACATTCATCTCCAGATGCATTCTAGCCTCCCCTAGTAGACACAAGAGGCGAAAAGCATAGACTTCGAAGCCAGTTGTGTGATCCTAGATGAGTTACTTAGCCTCTGAGCCTCAGCTTGTCTGTAAAATCATGCCTGTGGTGTCATGTCTAAGAAACAAAGATTTACTCTTATTTTCTTCTAAGAGTTTTGTAGTTTTATCTTTTCACCCTCAGGTATCCTCTAACGGGAAAGAAGGCTTTATCCAACCCATACACAACTCCCAGCTCCAATGCAACCCTGCTGCCCCTCCTTCTCAGCCCCCATTCTCTCCCTGACCTGTCTCCATCTGCCCACCCAACTATTCTTCTGCTTCCTCTCTCCCCAAGGATGCTCTAAATCTCCTTCTTACTATACCCCTGGCCTTGCCTTGGTCCTCTCACAACTTGATTTCTCTGTGGCATGGTGTTCTTAACTGCCCTTTCTTTGAAATTTTCTCTACTTGCTGAGGCAGACACCACTGGTTACCTAACTAATACTCATTTTCCCATTTTGTCTTATAAAAACAACCCAATTTTGTTTGGGGTTACAACTTCCCCACCTAAAACTGCCTCCTTCAGTCTCCTTGCCCGCCCCCAAGGGTGGCCATGTGACACAGTTTTCTTCAGTGACCTGTAGGTGGAAGTTGCTGGTCGAGTTTCCGGACAAGCTCTTTAAAGGGGGGCCGACTGAGCCGACATCAACATTTGCTCTTACTCTTCCCATCGCAGGCAGGGACTACGAGACACCCATAGTAACAGAGATGGAGGGTTAACTGAACACAAGCCCAGATTCATGGTGTGACCCTAAGTTCTGGCCAATGGCATGTGAGTTAAAGCTATGTGCACAAGGAATGGCCATGCAGTCCCTCTGTCCATTTCCTTCTTCCTGGCCACCGGAGGCAGGTGAGAAGGGAAACGCTAAAGCAACTCTGGATGCAGAGATGGAATCCTCATTTTGAGGATGGCATAGCTGCTCTACCAGTCCCAATAGGGATTGTCCACGTATGGACTCTTACACAAGAAAGAAAGACATGTCTATCTTCTTTAAACTGCCATATTTTAAAATCTCTTCATTACAACAGAGGAGACGTACCCTAACCAATACATGCCTCCCTGCCTTGATGTGATGCTGGAGGGAGAACAGCCATATTGTAACTATAATGAAGCATGAAAGAGGAACGCCACACCCTAAGGATGGCAGAGCAGAAAGATAAAATAAGCCTGGGTTCCTAAGAGCATCTTGTAATCAACATATTATCCTTGAAACAGCCAATTATCCACGTTTTAAAAATAAACTTCATTTTTTAGAGAAGTTATAGGTTTAAACTTCCTCCAAGGGATCACCCCTAGTGTCTCTTGTCCTTGATGCTTTTCACCTGGGTCCCAGGTCAGTATTTCTCACCTGGCCACCTCCCACTTGAATGTGGCTTGACATAACCTCAGACTAACATGTATAAACTCTTTTCCCCTCCCCAAATGGCCCCCACTGCATCACCTCACGACGTACTGCTCTAAGTAGCCCGCCATCTGTACACTATCCATCTAATTTCCTGTGTCCATTTTATTCTCCCGTTTCCCTCTACTTAGCAGTATCACATTTTCAGATGCATAGCTCCCTGCCCGTCTCCCACTGGCTCAGGCCCATTAGGTCATTCCCTCCTCCTCCTCACAGCGGACCACATCTGACCACAGCCTCCTTGATCAAAGTTCTGTCCACTCACTCCACCCTCCCTCCAATTTGAGGAGTTCCGTGACAGCTTCCTCTATGCAGGTCAGTTCTCTTCTGTCTAACCCCAACATACACTATAAAGCCCAGCCTGGGATCCCCCACCCTTACCTGCTGCCACCTTTGTTCCATTGTATAATCTGGAGTTTGAAGGTTCTTGAGGGCCTTTCAAATTCCACTGTCCACTCAGCACGGGAATTGGTTCTCTCTTATCTGACTCATTGCAGCATTTGTAGGACCGGTCTCCCTCACGTAGTGGAACCTCCTGGTGGGGGATTTAAAAAGAGTCTGGGCCTACCCCCAAGGTCTGATTTCATTGGTCCAGAGCAGGGCGTGGGAGGGAAATTTCTAAAGTTCCTCAGGGGGCATGGATGCAATATTCTCCAAGATTGAAAACCTATGCTGTAGGCTCCTGACCAAGCCTCCAACTACCTGGGGAGCTTTTTAAAAGGCAAGATTCTCAGAACCATGCCGAGCCTCCTGAAGCAGGCACCTAGAAGCCAGCATTTCTAAACCACTTTCTCCCAGGTTATTCAGAGGCAGCTGGCCTCACACTAGCCCACAGCTGGTGTGCAGAGGCCTCTGGGCTACCCACTCAGCTCAGCACTGAACTCACCCTAACGGCATCTTTTGTTTGAAAGGGCCAGTTTCTCCCTGATGGTGACCAGGGACAGGGCTTGGTGGTCTGTACCTGAGCCTTGCACAGCACTGAGAAGACAAGAGACCCTTAATACCTTTCACTGGTTTGCAAAAAAAAGCCTCGGACAACAACACAACTGCACTCTCAGCTGAGAATAATCACTTGAATGGAAAAGAGGGGGAAATTCTTCATGGCTTCCCATCCATACCCTAACCAGAATCTCCCTTATAACTTGTCAGGCATTGTTTGTTGTTTGGTTTGGTTTTTCAGATTCCATATATTTTTAGATTTAGGTTCAAAATGTATTTTAGGTGATTTTCCATTCTACCAGGTCTAGATGCACAGGAAACCCGGACAAAGATGTAACTGGATGAAGTTAACTTGAATCAGGCAGGGAGAAGAGAAAACTGCTTCTTATTCCTTCAAATGACACTTTGGGATGCAAAGAACTCTTGGCGAATCTGATGAAAGGCTGTTAAAACCCCTCCCCACCCAAAAACCCTACATACCCACAAACTGTGCAGAAACCTCAGGGATTCATAGATCCCCACACACATGGATCCTTGGGGCTCATGAGCTACAGGCTGAGAAGTTAGGTGTCTAAGAGCTCAATCAAAGCTCTCCCCAAACCCCTTTGTCCCTCTAAGTCCACTGCAAAGCCGGTGGGGTCAGGCCCACCCACCCCTGCAGACAGACTTCCTCACAGCCCCTCCTGCCCCTGCTGGAGGCCTCACTTCCATCATTGCCGAGCCTCAAGCCTCACACGGCCAGGCTCTCCCCATGTGCCCACACCACAGGATTTCATCTTTCCCCATCCCCGCACGACCTCATGGGGACAGGAGTGAGGGTGGGGTAAGCAGTTACCAGCCCTTGTGGCAAATGAGGAAACTGAGATAGAAGCAGCAGCTGTCTTCAGGGCTGACCCCCTGGAGTCAAGCTGAGTGCTCTGAGTGACTCAGAGTTAGGAACCCCTGGGGTTGCTTATGCCCCCACATCCAGCAACCACACTGGTCCTCACAATGTCCCTGAAGCACCTTGTGTGTCAGGCCCACTCTGAGCTTTGCCATGCTCCACCTACTGCCCTCTCCACAACACCCCCCCCCCATTCAGGGCTAACCTCGAACCCTGCCTTCTCAGTGACAGTGGACCTCAGCTGGCAATTTCCCTTTTAGAGGCAGTGGGAGTAGGAATCAGCAAACAGAGGAGGGGGGACGGGGCTCTGCCCAGCACTGCCCTGTGAGCAAGGCAAGGCTCCAGCCTTGGTTTTCTTACTAAGAAAACCAGCTCTCAGAGTGATTGACTTGCATAGACCTCTCCAGGTCTAAAATCTAGTGATGCCCATTTCGGTGTATCACCTCAAATTTTCACTGTAATTGTAGTAAGGGCCCCTCATTTTCAGTACATATCATATACCGGAAGCTAGCTTAACATTTTATTGGGTCGTCGGGAAAGTCATGACGCATTTTTGCGTTGAAAAACATAGAAAGATACGTCATGACTTTCCCGACGATCCAATAGCTACATCATCACATTGTACCTCACAACAACCCAAGGAGGCAGTATTGTGATATTATCCCCATTTACAAGGAAACTGAGGTTCAGAGAAGTGCAGTAGCATCCCCATGGTCACACAGCCACAAGACTAACCCCAAAGCCTGTGTCCCTGACCACTAAGCCCTGCTGCTCTGTGCTATGCTCTCCTCGGATGCTAGAGACCCCACTGGAATCCTTGCTGATACAGGGAGGGAAACGAGATTGGGAAATATTGTCCTCATTTTATAAATAAATTTTATAAACTGTCAGAGGTGAAGTGGCTTGCCCGAGGTCACAATGGCAGGGGCAGGAATAATAATCTAGAGGCTTCAGGGCTTCTGCTTCTGCTGCTCACTGCCCCAGCCGTCGAACGCAACGAACAGACATGGCTCCATGTTGCTAGCATAACAATTGCTTTGCCCTTCCACTTCTAAAGGTCTTTCTCCTCTTCTCTGATGAGCTATAGCTTGAGTGATCATTCTAAACAAGGAGTGAGTTAATTTTTAGTCCTGGCATACAAGAGCAGGGCAATGGACGAGAAGAAACAAACTCCTCCAACAAGGAAAATTCACTCAGAACACACAACACAGAAAACACTACCATTGTCACATAGCTGGCCACATGTCTTCATTAGATGGTTACAACCTTAGCAGCTATTTTGCTATGATTTACGCAAAGAGATCAAGAAAAGAATGGTATGTCATTTGACCTTTTCGTGCCTCAAAAGGGCAATTCTTAACTAGAAAGAAATTATATTTTAACTCCCATTCGTGGGAAACACAAGTTCTCGGGAACACAGACTTTGCCAAATGTCACACTTTGAGGAGAGGGAAGCTCTGCAAGTGACGCTGCTAATGTGCCCAGACGCCTCCCACCTGTGCAGGAGGGCTCAGCCTGCAGGCTGTTTCGAGCCAGCTCCCAGCAAATTGCCACTTGCTGCCAGCACTCAGTGGTGGTATATGACCTGGGGATAACCGGGGTGGCCAGGCAATGCCGGGACAGCACCATCCTGGCATGTCTTCTGCAACTCAGGCCAGGAATGGCGGGGTCTCCCCACCAGAGATCACGAAAGGTGGCTTCTTCATGCTCTTCTGGACGAAGAGCAGTGTCATCCTGGGTACATTCCAAAGGACAAGGGGTGGGTCACCACAAAGGAATACTATTTCAAAGACATAACCCCCACTCTGGGATGAGTTGGGGGGCACACCTGTCAAAAGTGCAGCTACCCTCCAGCTTGTGGGGTACCTTCCCCTATTTGTAGTTGCCCACATAGTGAGTCCTACCTTCTCACCATAATTCATTTCCCATCATCCCATGCTGCTAGGGTGCAGAAATGTGGTTAAGGCTACACCTATCAGATGGACCCATGGCCAGGTGATGATTCAGAAGGGAACACAGGAAGTACTAAGCCCAGGATCTACTCTGGTGACCTTGCGGCAGGGTCCCTGGCTTTTTAGGAACAGCAGGGGAGGAACTTCCAGCAGCCAGATGCTGGTATTGACAATGAGAACTACCGTGTCAGAGCCAGAACATGGCAGCAAATGTGTCTTCCCTGGAGCCACCCTGCAGTGCGGTTGGGTGCTATTTCAACGAGAGCCAGTGTTTTTGCCTGGGACTGAAGATGTCCTTGCCTGAACCAATCTTATGTCACCGAAGGTGCAAATGTAGATCCTGAGTAGGACCTAAAGCACCTTGCCCAGATGCTCCTGGGATGGTGAAGGAATAAAGGCATACCTGGGAGATAATTGTGGGTTTGGTTCCATACCACCACAATGAAGAGATTCTCGCAATAAAGTGAGTTGTAATCTTTTTGCTGGTGGAGGGCCTTGCCTTCAATTTGTAAAAAAGGAAACATCCATGAATCTCAATAAAGCGAAGTGCAATAAAATGAGGTCTGTCTTACAGACATGGGAACTCGTCACACCTCTGTGCAAACCTGGCTCCACCACCCACTGGTTCTGCTGCCCTATGCATGTAATTTAATGTCTGACCCTCAGTTGTTTCAAATGAGAAATGGAGACAATAACATCCAACCACATGACTGGTAAGGGAATGAACTATTAAACAAATATACCTTGAATAAGGTGCCTAGTATAGTGGTTGGCATAGCAGGTACTCCATAAAGGTTATTTTCTTCCCAACTCTTAACTCTTGATACTGTTGTCTAATATATTAACAATTTTTTTCTAAGCTGCTATCTCCAAATCATTCAAATTTTGATAAGAAAAAAGTCAAACAGGACATGGTCTTTAAGCATGACACCACTGGAGACATTTTTCAAGTTGACAATGATCTATTCATAACACTCCTGAGGTCTGTTGGATCAATGAGCTATGAAGTCATCCAATTACACTGACATCCAGCCAGTGTAATTCTGACATCTCATATAAAGGGATATCATTGTCAAACTTGGTAAAAACTATAGCAATGGAATTTCCCCAAGTCTATCAGTCTAATAATATTAATTTTCAAAATGATGATGAGTAGAATCTGATGTAACTTAATAAGGATACCCCTCACAGGTGTGCAGCTATGGCAGTTTCCAAGTCTTTTCCCACATGCTGTTGGTATAGCCCTTGGAATCATTCGGGAGACAGGAAGGGCATCCTCAGAGAACCTTGCTGGTTCCTACCAAGGGCCCTGGTTTTCGTGGTGCTCATGGTCATGACATTCAGGAATCCATTCTGGAATCCTGCCATTCACCTGGCCACCAACATTCACTAAGTGCCTATAATGTGTTGAGAAAATGCTAGGCACGCGATATTCAGACAGACACATTTCTGACCTGAGTTTTAGCAGCAGAGAAGAATTAAGGGGGAAAGAACCATAAATTGTGATGGGTAATAAAGCAGGGGAAACCCACGAAGTCATCAGTACACAGCGGAGTCAGGTAGGAAACAAATATTAACAAGGTTCCCATTTTTCCTCATTTTTTGAGCCATTCCTGAAAAATCAGCACTCTCAGGTATTATTCATCTGACTGTAATATAGTTTTAACTCAAGCACGGTATCATCAAAACAACTTTTGGGGAGGTCCCTGACCCCCAGATGAAAATAGCTGAACATTATTTGGAAAGCAAGAGGGAGCCCTTGAGGTTTTCTAAGGAGGAAGGTGCGGAAATCAGAGATACACTTGGTTCTAGATGGATAAGGGATAGAAAAGGAGGCAGGGGGCCTCATCAAAAGGTTATTTCAGTAATCTAATAAATACAGGAATGGCTGATTGTAAGGGTATATTCCTACAGAAATTTGACTTTCTGTACACATCTTTGATGTTTTTATGTGTATTGCTTTATTCAGACTCAGCAATCAGAAGTATTAAGCTATTCTAGATGTAGGTTAAAAGTAACTTGATGTTATTAACATAATTAATCATTATTTTCTCCACTGTAATGGGTTCAAAAGATGACCCAGTATAAAATAATCTATGAGGGCATCTGCCAAGAAAACTAAATATCCAGTAAGTTATCACTAAAAACAATGTTTGAAACAGCTGTCAATCCACTAAAATCTGGAAAATATTAATTATATTTGGTTTAAAAATGGAAACTTAGAATGTCAATACCATATGCTTAATTAAGTTATTCCAGAAATTTTCCTACCCCTGAGTATCCTTGTCAAGAAGAGTTACTCAAAATGCAAAAGGGTTTGCAGTTGCTACTGGTGAGTCATTTGCATCTCCCTCCTTTTTGTGTGTGACTGTGAGTGAAGAGAAGGTCAAAGCTATGGTGATTTCTCTGAAATATTTCGGGCCTCAATATACCCCCATTTCTTGGAAGGTCAAGACCAGTCAGCAGGGACACTGGTCGCTCTTACCCAGCGTCATCCTGGAAGCCTTCTAACTCGTCCCGCTGCTCTGCCAGGGTGGCTTCCAAGTCCAGGTAGGTGCCGTTGTGGGAGAGCTGCAGCGTGCAGTCGTCGAGCTGCAAGAGAAAAAGCCTGTTAAGCCCAGCCTATTCCTGGAATGGGGGCTATGTATGCAGAAATCATGTGTTTTTCTTAAATCAAGCATTATTCCCAAATTCAGATCATAACTGGAAGAGGCAGTGTGTAGTGCAAACAGACTGGGAGCAAACTGCATATTGAGGGGACAGATAGGACACCTATTAAGGGAGTGGCATTGACAAGCCCCAACGGATGTGGATGGGGAAGGAGAAAGAGCCTTTTGGGCACTGGGCCAGTGCCATTTTCCACTCTGAGGGGCCCAGAAGAAGCTATGGATTTGGGGAGTGGAAGCCAAGATTACAATACTGAGGTAACCATAGATTAAGAGTCATAGAGTTTAATTGGCAAACTTGGTCGCGAACACATGCTGTTTCCTTTGATTCAGTGAGAAGCCTACTTACTCCGATTCAGTAGTCATACTTGGACATTATTAATTAATGGTTGCTTAATAAACATTTTTACAATTGAACCGAAGGAGACATTCTTCATTTGAATGGCAGCCTATCCAAATTACAACATTCCACAGAGCAAGCATATTAGGTCTCCTTGTTACTAGTCTCATTTTCAAGAAATTTATTTAACAAATACTTATATGTTATTAATTATGTTCCATGCATAATTCTAAGAATTTTACATATGTTACTTCCTTTGACTGTCACATGAACCCTATTAAGTTCTACTGTTACCCTCACTTTGAAGATGAAGAAACTGAGGCACAGAGAGAGACTAAGTTATTTGCCCAATGTACTACCTGGTAAATGATGGAGTTGGGATTTGGATATCAGCAGTTTGACTTGAGATCATGCTCTCTAGGGCCTGAGACCTACAAAGGACTTGAACATATCAACCTTGCAATATGCGCCTGATGTCATCTGAGTGTTTTGGTGTGGCTAAGACAATGCCACATGTTTGCCCACCCTCTTCCCTTTTCCTCCTGGATGCACAGACCACACATCCCAGCCTTATAGTTGGGCTTTGGCTGGGTAACTGAGTACCAACCAATGGAATGTGGATGAAAGTGAACAAGGCCCCCAACAGGCCTGGCCATAACACCCCTGCCAAACCATCCACCTTTCTTCTCTCCTGCGGCCACATGTAGAGGAGCCAGAGGAGGGCTCCAAAGTTTAGAAACCAGCAGAGCCCTAGATGGAAGAGGTCGGGTTCCTGAATCACTGCATGGAAGAGAGCACTTTGCTACCCAGCCTCCACTGACCCATCCTGGACGGTGACAAGAGCAAGACATTAGCCTCTGTGGTGGTGAGTCATGAAGACATTGAGGTTGTTATAGCAACCAGCATCACCTGACATCTAGAATGCTCAATACACTTAAAAATACAGAAAAATAATTTTACCAAAGATTAAAATTAACATGACGAGGAAATCCAAATATATAACTTCTTGCTGAATTTCTCAGGCTATAGGGTGGCTCTTATTATTCATCTACTTCGTGAGTTAAGTCTCTTATTCCAAAACAACAGGAGATTGGGGAAAAGTGGAGGCAAATATGCAGCTACTTTAAAACATCTAGATAAACGCCTGATAATCCTCCCGCAGTAAATGAGATTTCAAACAAGGAATTAGTGTCTTCTGATAGAAAGGCTTTGCTTATTATCCTCAATAAGAGGAAGGGAGGCTGTCATCTTGTCTAGAATCAGCATCTATAAGAGGCTGCTGATTCTTGTAGAGACCCCACAGTTCCTGTTTCTGGTTATCCTCAACAGAATGAAAGGAATTTGTTCTTTATTATTTGTAAGAAACACCTAGTTAAATCATTTGAATGGGGTTAATCCTATTTGATCCACTTGTTTTATTTCTCTAACAACAAACTGTTCCTCCAAAGGCATGCTGGTGAGGCTCAGCATTCTTGACTGGCATTTACAGATGGATCATCTGATCTCAGACAGCATTTAAACCCAGGAATCAAATTGGCCAAACTTACAGTACTGTGTTGTCCGAAGTGCACCCAGGGTTTGGGGGCAACACACAGGGGAGCTGCCTCCCCGAGCCTGCGGAATCCGCAGGCGGGAAGGATTTCCTGCAGAAGGCATCTCCTGGGCCAAGGGTTTCCTGAGGACTGAAATCAGATGCTATCACTCCCAGGTGGAAAATTCCATTAGAAACTGGACCTGTTAACATGTACACTGGACCATGTGCAGAGCTGGGATCACTGCAGCTCATGCTAGCTTTTCACTCCTACAGACATTATTCACTATTATACTATAGCTTACTTGGTCTGTTCTGGTGATAGTATCAGCACATTTGCTTATGTTTAATCCTGCATATAATCAACAAACTAGATGATGGGAATAATGAAAGCCCTTTAAGCCACAACAATTTCTTGTGACTCAGCCCTTAGAAACATGTGAGCCCAGAGAAAGAAGCTTTTGGATACAGAATTTCTGTTTCTCTTCTTCTCCTGGAGAGGATCTGAGTCATTCTGAGACTGTGATCCACACTCAGGCCTGACAAGGGAACCAAGAAGGAGAAAACGTGCTGCTCTGGCATGGAGAGAGGCAGAATGTGCACATTTTTGTGGTATAAATATTCCCACCATGGCCGATTTCAAGCTAACAATGTGAAGTCACTGAGCGTGGAGTGGCAAAAAAATATGCAGCAACTCATTAGCATATAGCGCTTTTACCATACAGATACAAGACATGTAAAAAAACCCTCAAAGCATAATATCAGTAATGTGTAATAAAACAATTAGAAAGTGACATGTTTTGAGTTATTGTGTTTTTTTAATTAAAATATAGTTGATGCACACTATTATATTAGTTTCAGGTGTACAACATAGTAATTCAACATTTATGTACTGTATAATGTGATCACCACGGTAAGTCTAGTAACCATCTGCCACCATACAAGGTTATTACAATAGTACTGACTACATTCCCTGTGCTATACATTACATCCCAGTGACTTATTTATTTTATAACTGGAAGTTTATACCTTATTATCTTTGTTTTTAATATAGCGTTCATTGTACATGTATATCATTTAATCTTTAATAATGGCTACCTTGAACAAATGGTTCACGAAACCCCCAAGAATTTATCCATCAGCTGTCTCAAACCTCCCAGGCCAGCTCCAGTGCACACTGCGTCTGGCCCTCCAGGCCATTAATTTGCAGCGCCAAAAGTGAAGATAGCAAGAAGTGCAGACCCTGTCGTGGGTTTTCAGCCCTCAACACCCCACGTAGCCCTACGCTCCTTTCCTTAGTTAAGCCAGAGGTGGGGGTGACTGGTGGCCAGCAGATATAGCCCTGTCCTTCCTGACAACTGTGACTATTTTTCACGTCAGCTCTACCACATACCTTCCCATTGTATTCTCAGCAGCCTGAGGTGAATATCTGGTTTTGCTCAACACTCACCCCAGCCCACCAAGTGTCTGTCTGAACATGCTCCCGGCCAGCCCCAAACCACAACAGGAAGCCCCTCTGCACCCCACCCCCCACCCCCCAGCCTCTGACAACAGAATCCCAAAAGCTTAGCAGAACTGCCTATTCTCATCATTCCTCTCTTCATATGCAGGGCATCATTAACTATTACCATTTCCATAGTTCAATTTTAACCAAATTATATGTCAGGCACGGGCTGGGCACCAAGGAACACATAAACACTTCCTTCCCTCAAAGATCATTTTATTGAGTAAGTATGACACACAAATAGAACACAGAAGAGACTAAAAAGCCATTTAGGCCAACTGTCAAAATGTGTGGAAATTCATTCTCAGTTGTACTCCTTCTCTATAATTAGCAGCCACAGCCTCCTGAGACCCAAGCAGCCTCCATAAAACTTCCCCAGTCGCCCCGCCAGGAGAAAGACTGCCGTTACTTCCCAAGCCAGTGTCCCAACCCTGCTACGCCTGCTTAATGGTTGGGACACTTGTGCTAGCAAGTCCTTCAACTAAAACAGAAAAGATGAGTATGTGCTTTTTAATCCCTTAAGAAGTATGTGTGGCATCCTCACAGTAGGGCTGCAGGAAAAGGTTAGACACCGCCAGCCTCAGTGGCACATGTGCACAGAGGGGGTCCTAGCAACACGGGCTGCCTGGTGAACACACTGCCCGCTCCATTCCACAACACAAGCCTCACCTCATCACTCCATCCGAGACGCACGAGATTAATCTTTAAACTGTCACAGGAGCCAAAGAGTAAGAATAAAGGGCTTCTTTACTGGATGGACACATTAAAATCATAAAGCCTCCTCAATATTTTGGGGGGCTCAACTATAGGTATCATTTTTTATAAACCAATTGATAGGTTCCTCAATCTCGTCAGGAATACTTAAGTCACAGTTAGGAAAGAATACAACTGTGTGAGATAGGTGGTGTGTGGAGGTTCATTCCAATCTGGTTATTATAAAGATTCAGACAGAAATAGGCAGACTTTGCCTACATGGGATGGACTCAAGACACCTCCCTGCCAGACCAGTTCCTGATGAGAACCTCAATCCCTACTTACACGGAGGCAACCTGATCCCCTCCCCTTGGCCTCTCATGTCAACTGTCTTCCCGAATGACTTAAGGGCCCTGGAATTTCCTGACTCCAACAATTTTCATGCCAACCCTGGTCCCCTGGCAGCGTGTCCCCTGTACTGCTTTCTTGGCTGTAGATTCAGTGGCCCGGACACAGCCGGGCACTTCAGGACATAAGACAAAGCCAGAGCCACTGGGAAGATAACGTTACAGGGCTATTATAAAAGTACGGCGTTAGGGAGGTTTAGGGGCAGTGACAGTGGCAGTGCAGGAAGACTTCGGATCAGGTTGCAGGCTAGAAATCCGTGGTCAGGATTCTGGTGGGGGTCAGGGTGCTCAGGACAGAATCAGTCAGAGATCCACAAGAAGGACCCTTCCAAATATCCTGGAATTTTATGCCACTCCTCCCAGGTCAAAGCAAACCATGAAAATGGGCCCTCAATCTCTGGAGACATAGAAAGAACCCTCCACTCCCTGCAGACAGGTTGCACAAGGTCACTCTGGGGTTCTTTAGACCGTTCCTACAAAGAAGACACTGCATTCATAAAGAAAGGGCAGGCTCACCATCCTGGGAGGAAAAAAAAACCAAACAAAACCAAATATCTCAAACAAGGCTGATGTCACGTCCGGATTTATATATTCTTTCCTTAATCCAGTGAAGTGGTATGTTACTGGGGCGGTTTAATCATTACCTGGGTTTGGCAGCAGGTCTACAGTGATCCTTAGTCTAGGCAATAAAATTTATGTGTAACCCTGAAATAGATTTATACAGACAGTTCTTCTATAAATATACAGGACTAGCCTTTAAACTAATTTTGGTAATAGAAATGGGAAAATATATGCTGATTTTGAAAAGAAAATAAGGCTAAAATAAATGTCATTCGCTTATGTCATTAAATTGGTCCTCCGGTCCCTGAGTCCACACCCCTTGCAATGTGATTTTGCAGCTCTCTCCATCAAGATGCAATCTTCCTCTCCTCCTGGAATCTGGGCTGGACTGTGTCTTGCTTTGGCCAACAAGGTAACAAATGTGACAGAGCAGAGACTTGAAAGATACTTGCTCACTGGGGCTGGGCTCTTGCTGCACTTGAAACTCGGCCACTACACGAAGAAGCCTGAGTGAGCCAGCCTCCGGGATGCCTGAGTGCTCCGGCTGCCCCCACTGACAGCCTGCCAACTGCCACACGCTGAGTGAGGCCAATCTGCATCATCCAGCCTCCAGGTGACCCACCAGCTGATGACAGACACAGCAGAGAGCCCAGCAGAGATGGGTCGACCTGGCCCAAACCAGAACTGCCCAGTAAACCATAGACTTGTGAGCAACATGCTATGATTGTTGCTTTAAGTTAATCTCCTCTACCCATGAGAAAAGACCCACAGCAGACAGGCAGCCAGCCAGGGCTGCAATTTCACACTCCAAGTGCTCAGTGCCTCGATCCACGGTGGGTGAAAGCTCGCCCCACCAAGGTGCAGTCTGAATGAGCCATGACCTCCCAGCTCAAGGCAAGAATGCCACCACCATGCCCAGCCCTCAGAGGCAACAGAGCATACATGCCTGGCACTGCCCCTGCCCCTCCCAGAGCCCAAGCTCAGCAGCAGACAGAGGACAGCAGCAGTTGCTGAGTGGCAAGGCCTGGAACTCAGAGGAGAAGGGGAACAGTCAGCTGAGAACCCCTCCCAGGGAGGTGAGGAGAGGTGAGCTGTGGCTCCAAGCTCCCAGAGCATGTTTCACGGTCTCATTGTACTTCACTTACAACATGCACATCCAAACATAAAAGCATGAAGACTTTCAAGACAGCAACTACAAGCACAGCACCCTTCTGACTGCACTGGTCACACACCCACGAAGCCATCCCTGTGCTGGCTCAACAATAAAGCATCGCTGTGGCCTCCTCTCACTCCAGGGCTTGGTTTACTATGAGCCTCCTGAGTACCCCACTTCAGGCCCATCCTGGCTCTAAGAGCTGCACAAAGACAGTCGGTGTGTGGTGATCGGTCAGTTCTAAGAGAGCTACACCCGTTTCCCCCTAAAACGGTGCTTCTGTTGTTAGGCAGTCATAAAGCCTATGTCTTCCTTCAACTTTGTGGTTCCTTCTAAAGGCAGCAGACAAGAAAGTGGACTTAGATGACAAGCAAAAGAAGTTAGGAAAGAGTGCTTTCCAGCAAGTAGTGCCACATGTCCTTTTCAATTCTAAATAATACCTCCACAAAACCCTGGCTCGGACATTCAAGCTTTTGGGGGCTATGGTGGCCCCATACCCATAATGACCACCTCCAAGGGACAAGGCGGAAGGCACACATGCCGTGGCTGCCCTCTGCCCTTTCCTACGATGGGTAGTGAGGACATGGCATTCATTTCATTATCCTTCAAACTATTTACACTCTTCCTGTTTATTCCTTTGTATGTTCACAATAAAAAAAAATTATTTCATATAAAGAGGTAATTTTACATACGAGGTGTGATAAAAAATATGGTGAATATTTAAATAAAAAAATGTATTCAGTAAAAGGCACATTGCCATTAATCCTCCTCAAAATACTCCCCCTCGCTTCAAATACACTTATCCCATTGTTCTTGCCATTTTCTGAATCAGTTCTGGAAGTCTTCTTTCATGAGTGTCTTTAGTTGCGCTGTCGTGGCTGCCTCAATGTCCTGAATCATTTTGACTTTGGGGAAGAGCCAGAAGTTGCACAGTGCTAGATCCAGTGAATAAAGTGGATGAGGACACACCATAATGTTTTCGTTTGACAGAAATTGCCATATCAGAAGCAATGTGTGACACGGAGCATTGTCATGTTGGAGGATGATTTATGATACACTTTAAAACACTCCTCTCAACCATAGCTCCTACCCAACAGACTGCACCGAACAAGTTGAAACTTGTCATACACTGTTACTAAGGTTCGACGTGCTGCTTCCCACATTGAAGATCCCTGCCTTTCTGTTGGATGGCGCTCAACAGCAGTATTCACCGCATTTTGTGATTTTGAATGCAAAGGCTCCATGTCACACATTGCTTCTAGTATTATAATTTCTGTCAAATAAAATATTACAGTGTGTCCTCATCCACCTTATTCACCAGATCTGGCACCGTGTGACTTCTGGCTCTTCCCCAAAGTCAAAATGACCATGAAAGGTAAACATTTTGAATGGATACAGGACATCGAGGCAGCCATGACAGCGCAACAGAAGACACAAAAGAGGACTTCCAGAACTGCTTCAGAAAATGTGTCTTTTACTGTAATAAATTTTTTTTATTTAAACATTCACTGTATTTTTTTTTATCACACCTTGTATTTAAAAGCACAAGTTAACACTTGGCCGGTTTTCTTAAGAGAAAGACAAAATGAAACTAACTTACATGATATCAGAAGAAAATAGGTTCTGTTGGCTAACCCCAACAAATCGTATTAAAACGTTTAAATCCCTATGGGCCCATTTAGCCTCTTTGGAACAACATATACATCTCGGGCACTTTAATAAAAGATCCAAGGTGAAGTACAGGGATATTTTTGAGGATCCAGCATATATGGGTTATGAAATAATATGAATATATTTACTCTGAAAGCGGTTGGATTTTACTTCCTCAGAAATCTTTTAATAAGTCATGTTATTTGAGGCTGCCAACCTCCGTGAGAGAAGCGATGTCCTAAAATTGATTTAGGCAGTTTCCAAATCAAGCTCCAGATTTCTATTTAAGTCAACAGAGTTGCACAGCTCACCAACCAAAGGCAAAGGCCTCTGCCAAATTCTATAAAGAAGACAAAGGACAGGTTCCTCCCATTAAGAGCTTAACCCAAGGGCGTGTGATAATCTGGTAAATATTTGAATTCTTTAAAAGACCTTTTTATTATTAAATAAATAAATAAAAATGCATTAAACTTCTCTCTTAAAACGTCTGGACAATATTTACTTATCTTTACAGGTACCTTTTCCCATGTTGTTTCGCTTCAGTCAAGTTGAAAAATAGTGTCGGCACTGAGGTTCAGGATTATTATTGATCCATTATCATTCGTTCATTCACTCATTCAAATCACTGATCCTTTCCTGTGCTCCTTCTCTACACCGGGCGCTGTGCCATGTCCTAGGGAGCCAGCCATGAGTACTACAGGCCAGGTCCCTGGGCACTCAGGGTTGTGGATGGGACAGCTCACCAAAGAGTTGGTGGGAGTTCAGGGAAATGAGGCCAATGAGTTAGTCACCTTTATTGTTTCTGTTCCTGTTTTCACTGAGGAAGGAGTGCAGGCAGTGGGAAGCTCAGGTATGATGGATGCAAAAGCTCTGATACAGGTGTTTGAGTAGTTGAGACACTGAAAGAAGAAAGACCAAGGGCTCCAGAAGATTTTAGACTTTTTTCTAGGACAGGAGTTGGCAAACTGCAGCTCGCGAGCCACATGCGGCTCTTTGGGTACGTTCCGTCTCAAAAGTTAGCCGACTCCTGGAAGAGCCAATCCTGTCCCTCACAACAATTTAAAAATTATTCAAGAGCCATAAATATATTTTTACATAATCACCATTATGTGAATAATATCCTTTAAAAATTTTATAAATGAAACTATGATAGTTTTATTTTCATTTTCAATTTTACTTCAGAGCCAGCGGCTCGCGAGCCGCAGTTTGCTGACCCCTGGTGGCTCTCCCATCTCAAAAGTTTGCTGAACCTTGCAGCAACGAGAAGCCATGAAAGGGTTATAAAGAGATGCGTGCAAAACCAGCTTTGCAGTGTGGGAATGGAAGGGAGAAGACAAATGAAGAGGCCACTGCTGGCATTGGGGGCGATTTGAAGGTGGCTTGGACCATCATGAAAGCAGTAGAAATAGAGAGGAGAAGGAAGGACAGTGATACAAGTAAAGAGAGGGAAGGAAGAAAGGAAACATCAAAATGGCTTGATGATTGGTCAAATGTGGAGGTATCCAACAGAGAGGGGCAAAATCTTGAGTTTCTTGCTTGAGCAAATTAATAAATAGTGGTACCTTTTACAAACATGGCAAACATCAGACAAAAAGTTATTGGGGCAGGAAGATAGGATAAAATTGGGAATTTTTGTTTGTTTGTTTTTACATGTTATAGCTAAAGCAACTGGAGACATTGAGAAATAGATTTGGGGAGTTTATGCATGAATAAAAACTTAGTAGTTGAAATCCCATAAGTGCATTTGCATACTTGTACCTAAAAATAGCTAACTTTTTGTGTCTTGAGGATCTGTAGTGGTATTCCCTTTTTCATTCCTGAAATTGGTAATTTGTGCTCTTCCACTTTTTTCTCTAACAGTTTAGGAGAGATCCTTTATTCACTTATTAGTCTTTTCAAAGACCCAACTTTTGATTGCATTGCTTTTCCACTATTTTAAGTTTGTTTTCTATCTCATTAATTTCTGTTCAAATCTTTGTTATTTCCTTCCTTCTACATTCTTTATGTTTAATATGCTGGGTTTTTTGCTAACATCTAAAATCTGAATATTTTAAGTCTTTCTTCTTTTCTAGCTTAATTTCACTTTGGCCAGAAATTATACTCTGTGCAATTACAATTCTTTGAAATTTCTTGAAACTTATTCTGTGTCCCAGTGAAAAGCGTGTATACTCCACAGCTGCAGTGTTTGTTAAATGAGATTCTCAAATCTCTTCTATTCTTACTGCTTTTAATCTGCTTGTTATATAGACAGGTGTATTAATTTCCCACTACAACTATGAATTTTTATATTTTCCTTTTAATCCTGTCAATGTTTACTTACTTACTTACTTACTTACTTACTTACTTACTTACTTACTACATAACTATTTCCTAGTGGACTGACTTAATACTATGAGATTTCCTTCTTTACTGTTTCTTACCTTGAAGATTTCATCATCTGTTACTAGTCCAGCCATACTACCTTCTTTCCTTTAGAACTGTGTGGTTTATCTTCCAGTCTTTTACTGACAACATTTGGTGTCCATATATTTAAGATGTGTCTCTTGTAAGCAGAATATAGTTTTTTCAATCCAATCTGGCAAGCTTAGTTTTTTAATAAAAGTGTTTAATCAAAGATTATTAACCTAAAGTAATGACTGATGTTTGCGTTCAAGTCTAAATGTTTAGTATTTGATCTACATGTTCTAGTTTCCTTTTTCCTCCTTTCTTGCCATCTTTTGGTTTAATCTACTATTTTTTTTAAAGATTTTATTGGGGAATTGGGGGAGGGGAATAGACAAGTTGCTGTCCTTTTGTTCTTCAGTCTAGTTGTGGTGGGTGTTGCTTCACTGGCCCATGATGGTATTATCATTGTGCTCTTCCCAGATGAAGCAGATCGGTCGCCAGCCTCTGGATGGCCATTCACAGCGGCTCCTGGCAGCTCACATTGGCTACCAGCCACACATGGTAGCTTATGGCAGCGCACTGCAGCAGGGGCTGCAGCCTATGCCATTGCCAGCGACCCACAACAGCCCAGCTCCACATCGAGCTGTTGTTCTCCATCTTAGTTGTAGAGGGCAGTGTCACTGGCCCTCATGTGGGATCTGAACTGGGGCCCTGCTGCTCAGAGCTGGCATCCCAAGCCAGTTCTTAACTGACACGCCACTCAGCCTGCCCTAATCTACTATTCTTTATTATTACATATTTCCTTTCTAGTATTCTATTTATTCCTAGTTACACATTCTTTAATTCTTTTAGTAATTTACCCTATCACATGGCTTCTTGGTTCAGCAGAACTTACTGTATAGTATCACTTCCCAGATAATCAAGTGGCCAGCAGCCCATGCCTTCTGAGATATTGAGAAATATATTTTGAACCCCATGACGTAGTATTATTTGGGACAGTCAATATTCATTTAAATTTACCCACATATTTATTTTGTCTCTTGCACGCCATTCTTTCCTGCATCTCTGTGCTTCTGCTTGTGATCATTTCCTTCTGCCTGAAGAACTCTTTAGGATTTCTTTAGTGAGAGTCTGCTGGCAACAAATTTCCTCCATTCCTATTTTCTAGAAACATCTTTATTATACCTCCACTTTTTGGTAACAGCTTTACTGAGGTATAATTCACATACCATATAATTCACCATTTAGAGTGTACAATTCCTGGCTTGTAGTATAGTCACCACAATCAATTTTACATTTCCATCACTTCACAAAGAAACCACATACCCATTAGCAGTAACCTTTATTCCTTCAAACACTAATCTACTTTCCATCTCTATAGATTTGCCTATTCTAGACATTTCTTATAATTGTCACACAATACATGGTCTCTGTGACTGGCTTCTTTCACTTAATATAAAGTTCTCAAGGTTCATCCATGCTATATAACATTTACTTCCTTCTCTTTATTGCCAAATAATATTCCATTATATGGATATACATTTGATTTATCCATTCATCAGTTGATGGACATTGGGTTGTTTCTAGTTTTTGGCTATTATGAATAACACTACTATGAACATTTGTGTACAAGTTTTTGTATAGACATATATTTTCATTTTCCTTAGATATATATACACCTAGAAGTAGAACAGCTGGGTCACATGACACCTTTATGTTTAACATTTTGAGAAACTGCTATACTCTTTTCCAAAGCAGCTACACCATTTTACATTCCCAAGAACAATGTATGAGTTCCAATTTCTCAAACATCACCCATGCTTATTCTTTTTCTTTTTTTATTATTATAGCCATCCTAACAAATATGAAGTGGTATCTCATGATTTTCACTTGCATTTCCCTCATGGCTAATGATTGTGAGCACCTTTTCATGTGTTTATTGGTTGTTTGCATATGGAGAAATGTCTATTCAAATCCTTTGCCCATTTTTAATTGGGTTACTTGTCTTTTCGTTGTTGAGTTGTAAGAGTCCATTATATAGTCTAGACACAAGTGCTTTATCAGATATATGTTTTACAAAAATATTCTCCCAATCTATAGGTTGTCTTCTCACTTTCTCAGTGGTGTCCTTTGAAGCACAAAAGCTTTTAATTTCCATGATGTACAATTTAACTATTTTTTCTTTTGTTGTTTATGCTTTTGGTGTCATATCACCTTCACTTTGAAGGATATATTTGCAGGACACAGAGTTCTAGATTAGCAGTTTTCTTGGAGTACGTACTCACAAACTGTTACTCCACTATCTTCTAGCTTACATCATTTCATTCGAAACATCAGTTGCCAGTGTCATTGTTGTTCTTTTGAAGATAATCTATTTTTCTCAGGGTGCATTTAATATTTTCTTTGTCATTAATTTCCATCAGTTGTACTATGAATTGCTTATATGTGGTTTACCTTGCATTTATCTTGCCTAGGGTTTATAGCACTTATTGGCCTGTCATTTGTTGGTTTTGGAAAATCTTGGCCCTTATCTCTTCACATGTCACTTCTGCCTCATTTTCCTTCTTCTCCCATTCTGGGACTCCAATAAATGTATTTTAGATGTATGTCCCATATGCCTATTATGCTCTTCTCTGCATTTTCCATTTTTTGCTCTCCATAAATTCATCTTAATATCTTCTACTGACCTATATTCCAGATTATTAATTTTCTCTTCATCTGTGTCTAATCTTCAGTTGAACCATCTACTCCATTCTTAATTTTTGTATTTTAATTTCTAAAATTTCCATTTGCGTCTTTATATTATATATCCCTGTTTTCTTTTGTTAAGATTCTCTATCTTGCCTATTTACCATGTCCTAGAGATCATATCTGGTAACTCTAGTGTCTGTATTATATATTTCCATGGTTCCCCCCACCCCACCCCCACCTTGGTCACGTCTCTGGATATACCAGATACATTTGAATACAAGAATTCTTTATAAAAAAATTTCTAGGGCTGGCCGAGTGGCGCGATGGTTACGAACTGGCTTGGGGCGCCAGAGGGCCCCGGTTCGGATCCCACATATGAGGGCCAATGACACTACCCTCTACAGCTAAGATGCTGAACAACAGCTCAACCTGGAGCTGGGCTGCTGTGAGTCACTCGCCGGCGACGGCATAGGCTGCAGCCCCTGTGGCAGTGGGTTGCCATGGGCTACTGTATGTAGCCAGCAGCCAGCGTGAGCGGCCAGCAGTCGCAGTGAGCGGCCAGCAGTCGCAGTGAGCGGCCATCCAGAAGCTGGCGACTGATCTGCCTCGCCAGGAAGAGCGCAATGATGGTGCCAACTTGGGCCAGTGAAGCAACGCCCTCCACAACTAGACTGAAGAATAAAACGACAGCAACTTGTCTGTTCCCTTTCCCCAAATTCCCCAGCACTGTTCCCATCCCCCCAATTCCCCAATAAAAATCTTAAAAAAAAAAATTTCTAGGTTCCAGGTGGTATCGTCCTCCAGAGAGGATTTTCCTTAGCTTCTGGCAAGCTAAACGAGTAGATCACCTTAATCCAATCAAGGACTGAGCTCACTCAAAACTGGGTTTCAGTCTTTGCAAACCTAGTCTGTTTTCAGTTAACCCTTACTTCTAGGGCTAATCTTTAGGGGTCCCAACTAAATGCATGGAGCACTTATTACAATCCATCTACCTTTGTGAGCTCTAAGCTCTCTTTTTTTCTCCCCAGCACTATAAAACTCCTAATAGCTTTGCTTAACTCCTCCTCCTCACAGTTACTTTCTGCTTGCCTTTGTAGTATCTGCATCTGCCACTGATGACCTGATAAATGCATCAAGGTGAAAGGCAACTTAGAATGTCAGACCCATTAAGTCTGAACTCAGTGAGTCTCCCTTTTCTCTGGGATTTTGGCCTCCCAAGTCCTGGTTGCCTTGGGAGCTCTCTGGTGCCTTTAAATAGATGTGGGTTTTTTGGTCTTTTGTCCACCTTATCTGGTTGTTCTGGGTAGAAGAACTGGTCTGCTACAAGCTAGTACATTATAGGCAAAAGCAAACGCCAAAATATCTAACTTTTAACAGTTAAAACATTTACTGCCCACTTGCCATAAATTAACATGATTATTTAACCTTCTCATACAAGCCATAAGGAAGTTATTATTATTTAGTCTCATCTTATAATTGATGTAAAACTGTGGCACACAAGCTCACAGAAAACTGTAACTTGACCAACCCACTTGCCCAAGATCATCACAATTAGAAGCAACTGCACCCACACAGCCTGACTCCTGACACTGTTTCTTAGCTACAACAGAATATAGAATGAGGAGGACAGAAAGACACAGGTTTAAGCCTTCTGCAATTCCACCATTTAGAGTCTGGAAAAAGAGGCTGAGAAGAGTGACTACAGGTACCAGAGGAAACCCAGGTTGCTCTATAAGCTGAGGGAAGAGACTGTTTCAAGTAGAACATGGCCAACTGAGGCACAGGCTGCAACAACGTTCACTTGAAAATAACCGGGTCTACTGTTGTCAGCTCCTCGTCCCTCCAAATAAAAATTTAAATCTTTGCCGAGACACCAGCGCATCTCGTCCTTCTGCAAACGCTCACTGAGCACACACTGTGTCTCAAGTGTATGCTGCTTGTTTGGCCTGCCCATGTGAGGCAGCACAAAATGCTCCTAAATAGCTAAGCCACATAACCAAACGCATGCCGTTAAAGTGGAAACCATGCCAATATGATAGTTCTGACTCTCTTTAAAACCTTCAAAATTCTTACATAACATTGACAAGGGAATTTTAAATACATTATTGCTTCAGTCTTCGGAAATCCCTGTTATTCACATTCATTGAAAGGAAAACACTGGAATGTATAAAATCCAGAAATTTGTCAACATAATGCAAGAGATTGGATATTCCAATAAGAACAAAGCACTGGTGAAATGGGGAGAAAAGAGAAGGTCTAGGGGAAGCAGCACATTATTTCACATAATGTGAACCACCAATAAAATAGACCCACTAGGAATAGGATTTCCACATACGGTCATCCAGGCCAACTTTATAAATAATTTGCGAGACCCAGTGCAAACTGAAAATTTGGGGACCCGTGTTCAAAAAGCAGGAAAACAGACTCAGACAACAGTTTAGTGGTTACCAGAGGGTAAGGGGGGAGCAGTGTGGTAGATGAGGGTAAAAGAGGTCAAATACATGGTGATGGAAGAACTGACTCTGGGTGGTGAGCACACAATGTGACAGAGAGATGATGTATTACAGAATTGTACACTTGAAACTTACATAATTTTACTAACCTATGTCACCCTAATAAATTTGATAAATAAATAATTTTTTAAAAGCAGAAAAAACTTTTTCTTTCTCAGCAGTCTCTCCTTTGACCTGTCCTGGTGGCGTTGTTGTTGTATTTGGTGTTTACTATTGTGTTTCCTGGGACTCAGAGACACTCACTGGGCACATGTGAACCCTCACAGGTGCCCACAGCCACACCCCCACGACTCAGCACAAGGGGTACAGGGCTGCTCCCAGGCCCCTGCTGGGGCAGAGGACAGTGGGAGTCACTGGTGGAGGCAGAATGGGGCGCCTGAAGCAGAGTACCTGGGGAGGTGGGGAGGCAGAGGCAGGCAAAGCCATGGAAAAGCACAGGTCCCAAGCCCCCAGCACACTCTCTATTGTTCCATTGGTCTTCATTTAAAAGACACAAAATCAAAAATAAAATTAAGAGTTTCAAAACTGTGATCGCATAGCCTTAAACCCCAAGTGCAGGGCCCTGTGCAACAACACTGGGCACACACCCGTGAAACCAACCAGTCCTGGGGCCACCACGTAATGCTGCCTTTTGGGTTCTGGGCCAGGAGGGACCAGTGGACCTGCCCACTCCTGCTCCTCTCGTCTGCCTGTGTTACCGTGTGGTGGGGCCTGCCCAGCGGGAGGCCCTGTTGCCCAGTGCCTCTGCCAATCCTAGAACGGTGGTTCTTTAACTTCTGTGTACACAATAACCTTTGGGGGAGTGTGTCTCAATGAGAGGTTTCCGCGTCAAACCCCGATATGCTAATTCTGAAGGTCTGGGTGGGAAGGGCCCGGGACCCTGCTCATTTCCCGCCATCTCCAGCTGATCTGATGCAGCTGATGTGATCTGATGGGCCTGGGATCCACTCTGAGAACAGGTGCCAGAGATACCTAACTTTAGCTCCCCTGGGGGAGAGCATAAGTCTCAGGCTGGGCTTAGAACCAAGAACAGAGACTCGTGGTAGGGGGAAGGAAGGTCGGGGGGCTCCAATCGCTTCGGAGCTTTTCCCTCTTCACCCAGTCCCTAGCACCTCCTTCCTACTCCACCACACTTGTGTGCAGTGTTCTTTATGCTGAACGAGTCTGTCTCGGGGTCCAAGGGTGTAGGTATTCAACCGTCACCCTCGTGAAATCCACTGATATCCTAGGAAAACACACAAATGGGCCAAGAATCCAGCTCCATCTGGCATATGTGACATGGACACCCAGAAGCAGAAACCACACCTCAGAGACGTCCAGCTGGCTCTGACTGTGAACTTCTAGGAAGCGCTTTCAAGAACATGAGAGGGTGTGTGTCCCGCTAGCCGGGAAACCCTGAACATCGTAGTCACTCCAGAGCATCCCCAGGAAATGGCCCTTGGGAAGAAAAGAAAACCAGCCACACACACGTGAGGCTGGGTCTCCAGGTCTTGGGCTGCCACCACACCAGCGGCCGAACCTGGGGCCAGCTGGTTATCACATCTGTAGCATGAGGGAGACAGGCGGACATCAGCGTGCAAGCTAGCAGCTCACTGATATACTCAGTTTGGCCCCGCATGGCATTCTGAATATTTTTGATGAGTTGCCAATGCTTAGAAGAGGGTGTACATAAAATTCCAGGTTTCCAGCTTGTTTGGAAGGTTAGGAAGATCAAAACCCTAAGCCATCCCTTCCAGGTCCAGGAAGGCTGGGCCGAGCAGCACCCACCCTTTATTCAGGGCACATGCTATCGTGTGCCCTGGGCCACTGTCCACCTGGCTCATTGCCATGACTGTATGAACCCTGGCTCAGGTGACTCAACGATTCTTTTTCCTCAAACACTTTACAATTAAATTCCATTTCTTCATTTAACTGTATCTGTACATAACACCAATGTTCTTCTCAATAACCAGAGACTTGTAGAACCAGCAGTGTATTTTACTGCAGTGTATTTTACAGTAGGGTATTTTACTCCATTCCCTTAGTAATGTGCAAACTATGTGACCAGACAGCCCTACCTTAGTGATCAGCTGAAGCCCCTCAACAAAACACTACACTCTTTATAGTACCTCACTGAGGTTTGGTCTTTAAGATCACCGGTGTCCCAGGCACCCATGCCGGCAGCATCAACTGCCTCGCTTTTTCCCCTTTTCCATCACCATAGCAAACAGAAAGTCCCACCATGAGATGTCTGATTCCCTGCTCGGCGGCGGTGCCTGCCCGCACCCTCCACCTGGCATGACAAAGTACAGAGCTGGTGAGGGCTGTAATTAAAGACGGATCTCTGTACTCCTTACCGCAGCTTTTTAAATCCAATTTAAAAATCCACAGGCATCCATGTAGCTCTAAATTACAACTTGTTCATTTTTAATTGGGGAGAAAAAAAACAACAAAACCCTGCCCTTGCTCCTGAGAAGACCTCACATCTCTCAGAAAGGCGGGAGGAGGACAGCCAAAGTGAAAAACTTCCATTTAGGATGCCATAGGTTCCCTGTAAAAAAAACCCAAAGATATTGTCATTGTTAATTTGTATTTGACACATGTGTGAAAGGAAGTCGTCACCTCTTCTGGGATTATTCACAATGCACAGCAGCCCGGAGCAGGGCTATCCCTGTAACCAGGTCTGGGGTGTTTTGAAACCTCATTCATATGTAGGATGTGTGTTTCTGCAGCCAAAAATGAATAGTATTATCAGTACATGACTCTAGGTGTGTTCCTAGTTGGCTCATTTGAGAGTCTGGAGAGTCTAACCTTTGATGGAAAAATAACTTTCAATCTAAGATGGCTGAAGATCAAGGTTTTGGAATCAATGAAAACTTGAAATGTAGAATATTTTCTGGTGAGTGAAAATCTACTGCCAAGTTTTGAATTTATAGATTATTACCTGTGAGATTCAGATCAGTCATGCGTCAGCATCTTTTGAGAGCTAGAGATATGTTACAGCTAAAAAGTCTACTACAATGTTGGCTTAAAAAAAAAACGTCAAAATCAAATTTTCCTTCAGGTTCCAGAAACAGTTCCAGTGGCTTCAGTCACAAGCAGTGGCACTTTTATGGCAGCACTCAACTCGGGTTCCTTTCCAGTTGGGCACTCAAGGTAACGGGATTCAATGTTTCTGGAAAACACTTAGTGCCTGCCACTTTCACAGAGGAACACACATGAGCACGACTGCCTGCTTATTTTCTGAATTCACCTAAACGTGGAGTTTCTTATGGCCGCCACACAGTTTGATTGTAGACAGAGTAATTATTCCCAGATGTTTAAGAGAAATGCTCTGGCCAGGCAGACACTACAGCACAATGTGTCGGGTGTGTGAACGCGTCCTGTGTCCTGTAAGGTTGCCACCAACACTCATGCTGTTCTTGCAGCAAGATACCCAGGTCATCAAGTGCACGAACAGACATGGTTCTCACACACCTTCATGTACCCTCATGGCGGGTAATGGCCGAATGGGCTGGAGCCATTCACACATGTGAGGTCCCCTGTGCTGACACTTCAGAGCTGCCATTCCCTAGCAACAGAAGTCTGCAAGGAGCACAGGAGCACCCAAGTTTCTGCCCACCTGGAGACCAGGAACACTGAAGTGTACAGCAGCATCCACATGGAGCAAGCTCAAGTTAGGCACTTCCCAGCAAGCTGAGCAGCAGTCTCTGGCTCTTACCAAGGAAGAACCAGCTCTAGAAAA
Organism: Hipposideros armiger; assembly: GCF_001890085.2. Classification (NCBI taxonomy): domain Eukaryota; kingdom Metazoa; phylum Chordata; class Mammalia; order Chiroptera; family Hipposideridae; genus Hipposideros; species Hipposideros armiger. Next base: position 5,430,445 of record NW_017731386.1, read on the forward strand.
GCTGGACAAAACGGGCAGAGCTGAGCAATGCTGGACAGGTCTAACACCTTGAGATTATGACTCAAAGGTCACAGCTATTTCTCCTGGGTGACTCCCATGTGCATCCATGAACCCAGACCAGGCTCTGGAGACTTGCAGGGGTTCCCAAGGCCAGGGAGGGTTGGGGCAGGTGTCAGGCACAGCCAGGGGTGCTGGACTGAAGAGGCTAAAGGTGGACTCTGAGAGGCTTCAGAATGCCTCTCACTAGCTGCTTAAAGGATTATTTAAATTAGTCCCTAGGCTCTGAGCCAGAGTGGCAGGTAGGGTGATACTCTCTCCCCAACCCCCACCCCATTCACACGGGAGAATTCTAGTAAAATCCACAATTTACATTATCAGTTACAATTTTCAGAGTAGGTCAGAAAGTGGGTTTCCTGGTACAGAGCTTCTTGACCATGACTGAGAGCTGCATAAAGTGGTTTTTCACCACGTTTCTTGTCCCTTATGAAAGCCAACCATGGAGGTTTCAGACTGAGACATTCTGGTCACTGCACCAAGATGTGGCAGCCATGAAAAGCTCACCCAGAAACAGCCTTGACCTACCTCTTGGATATGCTAGACTCCAACTTCTCTACCTTTATAGTAGCAAAGAATTCTTAAGTTGCTTCTGTTATGTCCTTAAAAAGTTATTGAACACCTCCTGTATGCAAGACATGTTACCTGTTGGTTAAAGCATCACTCCTGTCTCAGAAACAGGCCATATGAATATAGCTCCTCCTAGAACAAAGGTGGGACAGGTACATTAATAACAACCCCAGAGAGTCTACTCATGTTAGTGTCAATCTCTGGGCTTTTCCCATTTCTTTTCTAATGAGTATGTATTATTTCAACTATAATCAGTGAAAATTTTTATTTCTTTTAGTACACTCAGGGTGATTTGATCAGTGCTTTCCAACCTTTAAAGTGGATAGAAGTCACCTAAGGATTTTGTGAAATGCATATTCCAATTCAGTTGGTGGGGCTGGGCCAGAATTTTGCATTTCTAACACAAGCCTAGTGCTGCTGGTGTAGCTATGAGGGGACTACATGCAATGGAAGTTCAAGGGAGGAAGGCAGACAAGGGAGGGAAAGGGAGGAGGGAGAGCAAGCACCAGCAGGAAAGCGAGAGCACACCTATTGGGGGCTGGGGGTGACTAGGCAAGATCCCATGAAGGAAGTGACGTGTCACTTTGGCCCAGGATATGGATGTGATTTCAAAAGGCACACACAAAGAACACAGGAATGGGTAGGAATAAGATCTTGGAAGTTAAAGAAAGAAAGAAAAAGGAAAGAGAGTACAAGCTAGACCTTTGGTGCACTAAGATATCCATCCCAGCAGGTCTGACTGTTGGGTAGGGCAGCAGTTCTCAAACATCAGTCATCTTGGGGCTTCTTACAATACAGAATGCTGGGCCCCGCCCCCAGAGTTTCTGGATCATTGTGTGTGTGTGGGGGGGGGTGCAATTTGCACTTCTAACCAGTACCCAGGTGATGGTGAAGCTGCTGGTCCAGGGACCACACGTTGAGAACTACTCAGATAGGGTTTGTCAAAGACAAAGGACTCTCCCCACCCCCACCCCACTACATTCCAGGGAGGACAACTGGATTGTCTAAAAGAAGTAGACTGTTCGCATCTGGAAACAGCCACGACAGCTCATGTTAGAGCCTGCCAAGGCAAAAATAGTTATAAACCCAAAAGGGCAAAATCGGACATTCCTCTGAGTTAGCTTTACAATGGTTTAAATGCATCGGACCGAATGAGGTGGGGACAACATGGAATCCTTTCAGTTTGTAAATGAACTCCTGAAAAAGAATTCAAGTTGACAAACAACCACTCCTACATGTTACCAGGTCAAGGGTTCCAGGTCAAAGTTAGCCAGGGACTTCTATCTTTGCTTTTAGCCATCCTCTCCAAGGCTGAGTTTCCTCATTCCCTCCTTTGGCAAGTAAAAATGGGACCCTGAGAAAGTCTAGAAAGTCAGATCTCACAGGTGGAGGCAGTGAGTTTCTGGGTCTGACTCTGAGATAAACCTGGTGGCACGTGCTACTCCACTGATTCCACCAACCAAGGGCTGGTCTGTGCAGTGTAAGTTATGCAGAGACCGCCACTAGCCAAGCAAGAGTGGGGGACAGATATACAGAAAGGATGCAAAACCCTTCAAAATGCTCACAGGCAACAGTCAAGTGAGACACACAAACAAATAAATGGAGGAGTGCATGAGGGCAAAGACTGGCTTAAACCAAGTTTCCCTCTTTGGCTGCACTTTCAAACCACACAGCAGGGGTACAGGTGCTATTAAAGCATACTGATGCTAGAGGCCCACCTCAGATCAATTCAGTCAGAACCTCCAGGGGCTGGGGCCCAAGCAGAGGGATACTTAAGGCCTTAGCCATTCCAAACCTAAACCTGGCACCATCCAACCACCCCGTCTGAGCCCAAGAGTTGGTCCAACCCTCACGGTGATGGGCACAGAACCTGCCTTCATGCCTGAAGTGTGCCAATGAAGAACCTCCTTCCAGGAACTGCACGAGCTGTGATCGGAGCAGCAGTCCAGGACTGCAGAGACACACGTCCTCCAAATATTTGGCACCTCCAGTTGGCTTGAAGAGAGGGTGGGAGGGAGGCGCCCTCTGTGAGCCGTCAGATGCCACTCTGCCAACCACAGCGCATCAAGTTAAAGTCACGAAGCTCACCTCTCTGGCAGGGGTGCCGGCCTGCAGCAGCTCAGTTCCTGACACACGTCCTTTCTCCTGAGCTGTGCAGCAGGCCTGTGAGAGGGTCATGATCCTCCTCTCCTGCTGTTCTCAGCTGCCCCAGTTGCCAAAGGAGAAGCAGTGGCCTTGGAGGAGAGCCAGTCCCAATGTGAACCAGTCTTCAGAGGCAAACAGGGCAGGCAGGATGCAAGGGACACCTACATCCTCACAGACATCCTGGGGCCAGCCCCAGGTGCTGCAGGAAAGGGGGACCCAAAGGAGCTAGTTATCAGTATATTTCCCTCTCAGCTCCAGACTTACCCTGCAGTACATGCCCTGCAATAAAATAAGGAGTTCCTTCAAGCATTTCTCCTGTACAGTAGCACAGTATTAATTAAGCTTTCTCAGCAGAGGCTGAGGCATTGCAGGCAAATGGGGCTGCAGGAGGAGGGAGTGGGTTGTATGGGGTGAGATCAACGGGTGTCTGTCCAGACTGTGTCTCCCGGCAAGCCCACAGCCCCTGGACAGCCCTCCTATTGCCCTCTCAGTACAGACTTGGGCCCTCCAGTCCTTCTGCCCACACTGGCACCCTGATTCCCTCTGCTCACTCATCGCTTACCCCCAAGTTTGTCTCCTGGGGTCCTCCTGGCAGTACAGCCTTCTGGACAGAGACACACGTGCTCCAGGCCTCCTGCACGCCTGCACCAGCTTGCCCACCCTCTCAAACTTGGGAGACTTGCTTCCTCTGGAGGTCAGCCTCGTGACTGCAGATCAGCTAAACCAGTGAACTTCTCTGCCATCCAGTGGAGTCAACTACGCCCCCAACAAGGTCTGAAGCCCTAGCAAGTCTGTCCTTCCTCTGGTCCCTGTCCTCAGCCCCGGGAGACCATAGAGAGTTTTCATACATCTTACTCTTTCATCATAGTTTAATAATTCTTCATATTAAAATTCCTTGCTTAAATCACTGTGTGGTTTCTACCACCTGGTTGGATCCAGACCACAACACCAGGAAAGCTGCCCCTGATGGGCACCCCACAGAAACCTTACAGTAACAGGGCGTGGCACCAGCCTGCAAACCCTGCTCATTCGTCTACTGACACAGGTACTCAGGGCAACCAGGGCCCCTACATAGCTGACAGATTAACTTCTAGTGCAGTCTGTGACAATCAATGCTATTTCTTTGTCAACGGAGTGTAGTTAGTATACAGAAGCCAAGAACAGTAGTTCAAACCCTCCTCTTAAAGATTCTTAAATTATCCGTCAACCCAAACGTTATTTGGATGCTTACTAAGGATGCGTCTATCATAGACTATTTCTATCAAACACCAGCAGGGAAAATCATTCGTAGCTTATTGTTTATAATTGTTCACCTCTTTACATAAGAAAATAGGAAATAACTCGCTATACAACTCTTGGGAGGAAATCAGAAGAAGCAAAACCTTACACAGGTTAGTACTGCAAAGCGTTTGTGATCTGGATGGAATCAGAACTGTCAGGTCAGGGGAGGGCCTTGCAGGGAGCAGGGAATGGCTCTCCTACAGGACATGGGGAGGGTCGGGCCAGCCCTGAATGGGCTGGGTCCCAGGCCTGCGGATATCTGTGAGCTGTCTCATTGCTCCCATTCCTCACTCACTCACTCACCAGATGGTACTGAGCATCCAGGGGCCTGGGATGCAAAGAAATGTACACTCTGATGCTGCAGCCACCAACACCCTCCTGACCTTCACGTGGTTTCCCGAAAAGGCCTCCCTGCTGGAGGATATGCCCATAACAGTGGGCTGCCCAGCAGGCTGTCATTTTCAGTGACTAGGTTGGCCTCCCCATCTGCAGCCAACTCACACAAGCACTGGAGGCCACGGCCAACTTTTCAAGGGCTGGATCCCTATTGAACTGACCATCAAAATGATGGACAATGGGCCCTGGTAAGGCCACATGTCCCTGCCTTCAGCCTGCCCTCACCAGCAAGGACTTTATCCAGATCAGGCAAAGCTCCTCCTCAGAGGTTCTCTTCAAGTTCCAAGACGAGGAACTTAATTGTAGGAAGAGAGAGTAACAAGGAAGTCTGTTCTGTAATTGTTAACGTTATAGCTGAGCTGGTTTTCCTCAAGCAATGCAGCATAATAATAAGTCCTTACATTTATAGAGCACTTCACAGCGCTTGAAACACTTTCACAAACATTATTTCCTTTTGGTGAAGGAACCCTTCGGCTACTCTGGATATTTTTTTCTCAGGTGCTTTGTTTTCACTTCTTTACAAGCTTCTGTGTAATTCACTCCATGATATAAAACACAGACCGCAACAATGTTAAGGGTCACCTCCAAAGTATGATGAGAAAACCTGTGACTTTTTTTAAAACACTAATAGATTTGGTTAGTTTGCACTTGAGTTGGTAAATTTCACACCAAATCTAACTTGGTAGGTGTCTGGTTCACACAGTGTGATACTCCACAGGTGTATGGGGAATGCCAAAGCACACTTGCCTCCCAGACAGCTCTTGATCAGTTCACAAACACTCTCCAGGACAGAACCAGGACCAGAATGGCAAACCCAGCCCCATACACTCCCTAGTAGACATGACTAATCGATTGCTGCATTCTTTCTTCTGAGACCTGACCTCAAGACTGCACCCCAGGCAGGCATTATCAGTTGATTTGGCTTGGCATAAGTGAGAGAAAGTTATTTGCCCTTCCTAAGGCCCAGCAGTGCCTTAGGCACCCTGTTTAAGTTCTTCTGTGGGATTCCCTCTCCTCTTGGGATATGGCTCCTGGGTCCATGCAGGCATCCCCAAGCCATCTGCAGCATAGCTGGTAAATTGCTCACCCCTGGGCAGGGCCACAATACCAGCTGGCCTCAGCCCTTCTCCAGTCCCATTCTCCTCCTTCACAGCTGAAATTTGACTCCCTCATCCATTCCCTCTCTTTGCATCTCCCTGGTACAATCCTGCATTACTAAACCACCCACGGACATCACAGCAGCCACCAGACTGCAAAGCCACAGCAAGTCTCTGATCACGTCTGCTTCATCACACCTTCTTCATCATCACGAGGGAATATTTTCTTAAAATGTAAGTCTTTGTACTACAATGATTTACATCGCTCTAGAATCTTTTCATGTCTTCAGCACAGTGGCTACTTATTTATTATATAATGTTGGGGAAGGGACTGGTTCTTCCAGGTGGGAAGAACCATGGGGACTCAGAGCAAGACAGCAACAGAACTTCACTTTGCTTTGCTCAGGTGCAGAGTGAAGGTGAACGGTGAGACACGAGAGAGGTTGGAAGGGCAGACTGGAGCAGATCGTGCAGGACAGAGGTGCCCACACACTCTTCTGCAGGCTGTGCAGGCATACCGAAAATTTCAGAGGGAAGGAACACAGCTGGCGATGGCCTCCAGCTCAGCCCCTTCTTTCTCTGCACTCACTCCCTGGGCAATCCCCGCCAGCTCATGGATTTAAAGTGACGCATCGAGCAGTGGCTAGCCCACACTATGTGTATACGACTGATCATTTTTTGAGAATTTACTGTATTTCAAGCACAGTCTAGATACTGCACATGTACTAACTCATCTAATCCTTACAAGAACTGTAACAGGGCTGTGCCGGGACTACAGGGGATTGTACCCACCTTTAATTAATATGATTCTTAGAAATGAATTTTTAAAAATAAAGGTGATGGAGTCCACGGTTTCAGCATTGTTGTGGGGAAAGACTAACGATGGGGAAGCAGGGGAACACCTGAGCTGCCTTGGGGAGCAGCATGGAGCCCTGAGACAGCCAGGACCTCTGTCAGTCTCCTCAGCTGCTTCCCAAATTAGCAGGGAAATCTCCCAATTCGAAGAAAACTCATCACACACTTTGCAGCGATACCATGGAAAGCAACTGATTTTGTGCCTATTTTTGGCTGGTTAGCAGATAACTGGTCGCTGCAGAAGCAAAACTCTTGAGTCACTAGATTAACTGCCACTCAAGAGCAGAGAAACAGCGGAGTGCAGGGAAGGCAAGCTCGGCTAGGTGCCTGCTCCCACGAAGTCTCTGGTTCCTAAGCCAGTGACGTTCTTTTGACTTTTTCACAAACCAAATAATTCAGTCTTATTTTCTCAAGTAGAGACATTTGTCATGAATAGCAAGAATTAACATCGTTAAAATGTCCATACTAGGGCCGGCCAAGTGGCGCATTGGTTAAGAGCTGGCTTGGGACGCCAGAGGGCCCCGGTTCGGATCCCACATATGAGGGCCAGTGACACTGCCCTCCACAGCTAAGATGCTGAACAACAGCTCAACCCGGAGCTGGGCTGCCATGAGTCGCCGGCAACGGCTAGGCTGCAACCCTTGCTGCAGTGGGTTGCCATGGGCTACCGTATGTAGCCAGCAGCCAGCGTGAGTGGCCAACAGCCGCAGTGAGCGGCCGTCCAGAAGCCGGCGACTGATCTGCCTCACCTGGGAAGAGCACAATGATGGTGCCAAGTTGGGCCAGTGAAGCAACGTCCTCCACAACTAGATTGAAGAACAAAACGACAGCAACTTGTCTGTTCCCCTTCCCCCAATTCCCCAGCACTGTTCCCATCCCCCAATTCCCCAATAAAAATCTTTAAAAAAAAATGTCCATACTACCCAAAGCAATCTATAGATTCAATGAAATCCCTATCAAAATACCAATGGCATTTTTCTCAGAACTAGAACACATAATCCTAAAATTTATATAAAATCACAAAAGACCATGAATAGCCACAGCAATCTTGAAAAAAGAAACACAAAGTTGGAGGTATCATGCCACCAGATATCAAACTATACTACGATACTATAGTAACTAAAACAGCATGCTATTAGCATGAAAACAGGCACAAAGATCAACGGAACAGAATTGAGGGCCCAAAATAAACCCACCCCTATATGGTCAATTAATCCATGACAAAGAAGGCAAGAATATACAATGGGGTAAAGACAGCCTACTTAATAAATGGTGTTGGGAAAACTGGACCAATATATGAAAGAAAAAGAAAAAAAGGCTAGACCACCTTCTTACACCATATACAAGAATAAATTTAAATGGATTAATGATTTAAATGTAAGACTTGAAACCGTAAAACTCCTAGAAGAAAACATAAGCAGTAAACTCTCTGACATTACCCTTAGTAATATTTTTTTCTGATATATCTCCTCGGACAAGGGAAACAGAAGAAAAAAATAAACAAATGGGAGTATACAAAACTAAAAGTTTTGCACAGCAAAGGAAACCATCAACAAAGCAAAAAGAGAGCCTACTGAATAGAAGATATTTGTGAATGATACAAATACATATAACCCCTTATAAGTAAGGGGTTAATACTCAAAATTTATTTTAAAAAAACTCATATAACTCAACACCAAAAAAGCAAACAACCCAATTAACAAATGAGTAGAGTTCCTGAATAGACATTTCTCCAAAGAGGGCATATAGATGGCCAATAGATACATGAAAAGATGCTCAACATCGGACCAGCTGAATGCTGTTGGTTAAAAGTTAGCTTAAGAGCATGAGCTCTGAGCAACAGAGCCACTGGTTCGATTCCCACATGGGCCAGTGACTCTGCACCTGAGCTCAGCTGCTGTTGAGCTGCCAACAGGTGGCAGGATGGCCCAGCTGGTGAGAGCACGTGCTCCTAACAATAAGACTGCATATTCGATGGTGGGCTACACCTGCCCACAATTAAGACTGAACTCTGCACTTTGAGCTAAGCTGCCACCCAGATGGCTCAGTGGGTAGAGAGTACGCTTAAAAAAAAAAAAAAGATGCTCAACATCGCTAATCATTAGAGAAATGCAAATTAAAACCACAGTGAGCTATCACCTCACACCTGTCAGAATGACTCATCAATAAATTAACAAACAACAAGTGTTGGTGAGAATGTGGAGAAAAGGTTACCTTTGTGCACTGTTGGTGGGACTGCAAATTGGTGCAACCATTATGGAAAACACTTTGGAAGTTCCTCAAAAAATTAAAAATAGAAGTACCTTAGGACCCAGTAATTCCACTTCTGGGTATTAATCCAAAGAAATCCAAAACACTAATTTGAAAGGATGCATGCAACCTTATGTTCACTGCAGTGCTATTTACAATAGTCAAGATATGGAAGCAACTAAGTGCCCATCAATAGTCGACTGGATAAAGATGTGGTACATTGATACAATGGAATATTACTCGGCCATATAAAAACAAAATCTTACCATTTGTGATAACATGAATGGACCTAGAGGGTATTATGCTAAGTGAAATAAGTCAGACAAAGACAAATGCCATATGATATCACTTATATGTGGAATCTAAGAGCAAATAAATGAACAAACAAAACAGAAACGGACTCATATATAGAGAGAGAGAGAACAAACTGATGGTTGCCACATGGGAGGGGGTTGGGAGGCTAGGTAAAAAGGTGAAGGGAGTAAGAAGTACAAATTGGTAGTTACACAACAGTCACGGGAATGTAAAATACAGCCTAGGGAATATAGTCAATAATATTGGAATAACTGTGTATTGTGCCAGGTGGCTACTAGACTTACCAGGGAGGATCACTTTGTAAATTATATATACACCTAACCACTATGCTATACACCTGAAACTAATATAAAATTGAATGTCAACTGTAACTGAAAAATTAAAATAAATTTTAAAATCTTTTAAAGTAGAGCAATTTAAACTAATTTATTAGCATGAAATATGTGCAAAAAAGTCTACACCACTGAAACATACTGTTAAATTAGAAAAAAGAATTTTCAACTCTGACTTGACACATGTGAAGCAGCACTAAGAACCAAGAGCCAATTCTTTTACCATAACTTCTTTTAGGAGTAAATAAGGTTTTCAATGTAGTTGGTTACACAAACAAGTGCAATTTAAAGGGAAACCCTGACTTGGAAATCAACCTAATTATGGCACCGGCATGCATATTTGAATCTTCCAGTTCCCACAAACTCAAGTGTTTCTCATTTCTTTCCTTGACTTTCTCAGTTCCAAGATGGGGCCAGAATGAAAACTCTGGTGCTTACACAGGGCATTTTTTATTTCAACTCGACCACCATGCTCACGCAAGATGGACAGACCTGGGCTATTGGCTGGTCCCAGCCAATGGCACGCCATAGAACCCTCAGGGACAAGGCACTTGGACTCCAGGTTGCCATTAAACCTAGTGAACTTTTATTTCCCTGTCTTAGCTCAGGCTGCTATAATGCCACAGTCTAGGTGACTTAAATAACAGGTATTTATCTCTCCCAGAGGCCAGGAAGTCCAACATCAACATTGCAGCAGACTTGGTTCTTGGTGAGGGTCCTCTTCCTGGCTTGAAAACCGCCACCATCTATCTGTGAGCTCCTATGGTCTTTCCCTGGTCCACGTATGTGGAGAAAGGGATATCTCATGCCTCTTCCTCTTCTTCTAAGGGCACAAAATCACTATTAGGTGGATACAAGGGCACGACTCCCACCATGGGGGCCCCACCCCATGACCTCACCTAAATCTACGTACTTCCCAAAGGCCTCATCACCTCCAAATCCCATCATCACAATGGATCTTAGAGCTTCAACATATGAATTTGGGGGAGGACACAAACATTCAGCTCATAACGTTCTCTGGATAAAGTTTTTAAAACATCCTTTCATTCAGCTTCTAAAAATAGAATTCTTGCCTTCTCAAAGAAGCCCTCTCTAGCGCCCACTGAGTCTAAGTTTTACTACATTCTGAAGTCATAGCATCTGTGTCTCAGTCTACAAAATCCTAATTTACATCTTTCTCTTTTTAAAAATAAATGTCCTTCTGTCTTTTTCATTTGTGCATGTGGGCTTCCCAGCAAGAATTCCAACTGTTTGCAGCAGAGTAAGAAAAGAGAAGGGGGGTCGGGGAGAGAATGCAGGAAAGCAGCCTTTGGTTTCCTTCCTCCTGCCCACAGCACTCCACACACTGCTGGCAGCATCTATTATGGATAAGGCAGAGACAATGGAGCTCTAGTGTCTCCAAGGGAGAGAAAGGGCCACAGAAATGGCTGCTTCACTGCTTCCTGGTCCTCGGGCTCCTCAGAGACCATGATGCTACAGCACTCACTGTGCTCAGGGATGAGGAGAAACCTACCACTGGACAATCTTAAAGTCAGAGCATCTGAAAAACATCTGGGACTTTATCATCACCTCCTTCTCTTCCACATAACCAAATCCCAAATAGCGAAAGTCAAGAGATTCTATGCCAATTCTTCTACACTTTGTGTTTTGTAAGTAAATATTTTATGGTTTAACACATTTAGAAAAGTGTACAAAGCAATGAACTTTCACAGTGAACACACCCATGTATAACCACTACTCAAATAAGAAAATAGAACATTACTATCACCCCAAAGGCCCCAACCAGCCACTAAAACCCCCTTTTCACCCAGGGTAACTGCTATCTTTTTTTTTTTAATTGGGGAACAGTGTGTTTTTCCAGGACCCATCAGCTCCAAGTCAGATAGTTGTCTTCAATCTAGTTGTGGAGGGCACAACTCAGTGGCCCATGTGGGGATCAAACCAGCAACGTTGGTGTTATAAGCACCACGTTCTAACCAACTGAGATAACAGCCGCCCCCAGTAACTGCTATCTTAACTTACAAAATCAAAACCTAGTTTTCCCTGTACTTGAACTTGATATAAATTATAGTAGGTACTCTCCTGTGTCGAGCTTCTTTCACTCAACCCTATGTCTGTGATATTCATCCTTGTTGTTATATGGATATAATAGTACATTCATTTTCAGTGCTAATATTCTATTGTATGAATATAACACAATTACCTATTCCACTGCTGATGAACATTGCATTATTTAAGTTTTTTGCTATCACACAGATTGTCACTGTGAACATTTTACAAATGTCTTTGCAGCATATATGTATTCATATCTGATGGGTGTCTGTTTAGATATAAAATTGCTGGGTCATAGAGCATGCAGATGTTCAGCTTTCAACCTATAAAAGAGCATTTAAAAGTACATATGAGAGTGTTCCTTTGGTTCCACATCTTTGCCAGCCATTAGTATTATCATGCTTTTAAATTTTAACCATTCTGGTGGGTGTGCAATAGTATCTCTATGGTTTTAATTTGCATGTCTCTGGTGAATTAAGTCTACTGGCCATTTGGATGTCATCTTGGAGCACCTGTTTAAATCTTTTGCCCATTCTTCTATTAGACTGTCTTTTCTTATTTATTTAGTAGGAGTAGGGGCTCTATATATTTTGAATGAGTCCTTTGTTGAATATATCCCTACATACAAATAGGTAGAGAGCACATAAATATCTTCTCCCATTGTGTGACTTGCCTTTTCAATGGCATTGTTGTCTTTTGATGAACAGATCTAAATGTTAAAGTACTCCAAATTATCACATTTAGTACTTTATAGCTAGTGCCTTTTGTGTCTCATCTAAAATCTTTGCCTACACAAAGTTGTGAAAATACTTTCTTTTGTTATCTCCTAAGAACTTCATTGTTTTACCTTTCACCATTAGATCTATGAGCCATCTGGAATTGAGTTTTGAATATAGTATAAGATAAGGGGCAAGATACACTTATTTCCATGTTCATACTGAATTAACCTAGCACCATTTATCCAAAGGACAAACCTTTTCCCACTACATGACCTCTGTCATCACCAACATGTATGTGAATTTGTTTCTGGACTCTATGCTGTTCCAATGGTCTAGTTATCTGTCCTGGCACCACTGCCACAATGCTTTAGATACTGTAACTTTAAAATAAATTTTGGGGCCGGCTGAGTGGCGCAATGGTTAAGAACTGGCTTGGGACGCCAGAGGGCCCCGGTTCAGATCCCACGTATGAGGGCCAGTGACGCTGCCCTCCACAGCTAAGATGCTGAACAACAGCTCAACCTGGAGCTGGGCTGCCGTGTGTCACGGGCAACGGCGTAGGCTGCATCCCCTGTGGCAGTGGGTTGCCATGGGCTACCATGTGTAGCCAGCAGCCGCAGTGAGCGTCCGTCCAGAAGCCAGTGACTGATCTGCCTCGCCCGGGAAGAGAGCAATGATGGTGCCAAATTGGGCCAGTGAAGCAACATCCTCCACAACTAGACTGAAGAACAAAATGATAGCAACTTGTCTGTTCCCCTTCTGCCAATTCCCCACCGCTGTTCCCATCCCCCCAATTCCCCAATAAAAAAAAAAATCTTTAAATAAATAAATAAATAAATAAATTTTGATATCTGGTAGTGGAAGTCCTCCAGTGTTGCTCTTTTTTAAGACTGTCTTGGCCATTTGGGCCCTCTTCCATTTCCATATAAATTTTAGATCAGTTTGTCCATTTCTCCAAAAAAGAAAATCTGCTGGTATTTTAATCAGAATTACACATATCAACTTGGGACAAATTACATCTTTACAATATTGAATCTTCCAAGTTATGAACATTGTATAACTCTCCATTTTAATTTGGTTTTTAAAAATACCTCTCAATTTTCTAAGTAGAGGCCTTGAATATCTTTGATCAAATGTGTTCCTGGATGTCTGATGATTTTACTCTTTTGTCATTTTTATTTTCTAATTTTTGTCACTGTAATATAGAAATAATTTGCATATTGATGTTATATCCAGTGACTTTGCTGAATTCATTTGTTAATTCTAATTGTTGATCTATAGCTCATTTTGAATAATCTTTGTATATAATCATGATGCCTACAAATGACAATTTTATCCTGTCTTTCAAATGCTTATACTTCTTGTTTCTTTTCCTTATCTTGTTGTGCATGCTAGGACTTCCAATACCATGTTGAAAAGGAGTGACTATAACTGATCTCCTTGTCTCAGTCCCAATTTCAGGGCTCTGAATGTTTTACCATTAAATATGATATTTGCTCTATTTTCAAAGAGATATCATTTATCAATATCTGCAGTTTGCTGAGATCCAAGTTTGCTAAGTTTGTTTTTTTCCCACAATGAGTGCAAACTATATCAAATCCTTTTTCTATATTATGAGCATATGATTTTTCTCTTTTAGCCTGTTAGCTTTTATATGGATATTTAAAAGGAGGCTAATGCAAGAAGCTACTGGTGGATCAATGTGTCAGGGAATGGTGAGATGGAAGGCAGGCAGTGAATATTAAATTTAAAATATCAAATAACTTAGACCTCTGGTCACAGGATCCAAGCAAAGCTCCTCTAACCAGACCATCTTTCTGCTGTCAACTCAGCTCATCACAGTTCTCGTAGGGCACCCTTTGTCCAGGCCACAAAAGGTGGGGAGTTGGCAGCAGCAAGCAAAGCAAATAGAAAGGAAACTTTAGACCACAAAACCCAGCAATGGGGCACGCCATCAACTTCTTCCACTTAATGCCATGGCAAAGAAGACACTTTAAAAAAAAACGACTGCACTGGATTGGATTATCTGTGAGGCAAGATTGTAGATAATAAAGAAACTTCAAATAACATGTTTTATTACAAAATGCAGCCCTTGATGGCTCAGGGGCCACAGCCCCAGGCATATCAGGATGTCTCTGTCTACACCTTCTAGCACCCACTGAGTTTCCTGGAATCAGGTAAAGTGAAGTGATCCCAGCAACAAAGGACTGGCCTCCACTGCCGGCCTCAGTACAGGCTTCCAGGTTTCCACGGCTGAGGCAGCTCCAAGCCCGCCTGCATTCCACCCCAGCCCCATGTCCTCTCAGAATGACGAGGGACCCAGCAGCTCTCTCAGGGGAGTATGCTGAGGGTGCTGAAATTATTTCTCCCCAAATTCCTTCATCCCTCAGTCATAACACATATCACACAAGATCATAATTGCCTGTTTAGCTGTCTTTCTAGATTATGAATAACTGGCAGACATGTACTGTCTAATACCTCCACGGACATTTATATTCAGTCCATATCTAACACTCAAAATACATTGGTTGCATTCTCAATTTGCTTGAAAGTCTTGGAACTTGACTCCGGGTCTGCTGATCATCAGGACTCATTATGGGCAAACCAAATCCTGGTTACAAAGGCCAGAACCTGGGCCTGGCATCCCAGGCCCTTCATCACCTAGTCTCTATTCACCTCACACTCCCCCTCTCCAAGCCTCTAGCCTACTCTCCCCTTTCCCACCTACCCAAACTCACCCCTTTTTTCCAGGCTTGACTAAATCCAACCTCCTTCTTGAGGCCAACCCTGACTCCATCCATCTGACTCCCGCCAGGGAAGGGACCCAGTCAAGGAATCCCAACCTGGCGATAATACAAGGAAGGGAAGCAGCAACAAGACCCTCCCTTTCTCTGAGTGGGCCAACCACTGCTATATGCTTTCCAGATGTAACTTCATTTAAGGCTTGCAACCACCCTCTGAGGGGGTTCCCATTTCATGGATGCAGAAATTGAAGCTCAGAGAGCTCGATAGCATGTCTGTAGGATCCAAAGCCTGTGCTTTACACCATTATACTGCATGAAACCGAAAGCCAAAGGAGCACCCGCAAGGGGTGCCAGGCAGGGGGGTGGCAGGTGACAGCGCCCAGCAGTCACTTCTGGCACTTAACAGACAGTAATAAATGTTAGTGGATGAATGAGTTAATGCCAGAATGGACTGTTTAAGAAGATGAGGATGACCCAGCCAGGAGAAGGAGAACAGAGGGATGAAGGGAAGGCAGAAGCAAAGGCAAGAAAACATGAGGCAGCAAGGAATGCAAGGAACCAAAGCAACTGAGTTGCTGAAGAATAAAATGTGAGACAGAGAACAGGAAGACTGGACAGAGGGAACCCTGCCAGGGCCACTGGAGGCTGAAAATGCCTCAAGAAGGCACACAGGCCCCCAGGCGCTGCTGATGAGCAGTAACGGAAGGGAGTGGCCGGTCAGGCCCGGAAGCTCCAACTCAACGTGCCCAGTGCTGAACCCACCAACTCTTCCTTCCAGGACTCAGGCTCCAGGCCAGCCCAGCTCCCTCCTGGCCCCTCTGCTCCTGACTCACCCCTTCATGCGTCCTCCACACACCTGCAAGTGAAGCCTGACCTGCAATTCAGCAGCGAAGAAAACAGGCACAATCCACTGCCTTCCAGGAGACGCCCCAAGGATGCCCCCCAACCCCATCACTTTTCAAAAGGAAGCAGCGCATTCCCTAGCCCGTTCAAGAACGCACAGCGTGACCGGCAGCTCTGCACCCTTCTTCATGACTCATGGAAAAATGGCAGAGTGGACACAAGAAACTGAAAACCAACTCCCCTCCTCTGTGGGTGGGAAACTGCCCTCCCTGCATATTTGCCCCTTGGTTCTCCAGCTGCCGAGGACAACACCTCCCACAAAGGGCCCACAGCCCTGGGCACTGAGAAGCCACCAGAGGGGCATTTGCTACTTCCTCACCTTCTCACCCCCTGCACCTGGCCCAGTGACTGACGTTAACTGAAACTGAGAGGAAAGCAATAGTTCCATGTATTCCAGAAGTGCAATACGTATTAATAAGGATTAGCAGCAGCCCTATTGTCAGGAAGCCCTGAGCCAGGAGAGAAAACACAGAGAGATTACTCCAGGGCCCTATTATCCACAAGCTGCGGAGGCTGAGCTGTGGCCTGAGGAGACCTCCCCTGGCCTCTCCAGGCCCCCGCACACACCCACAAAGGGAAGCACCCATTTCTGAGTTTACCCGACTGCCTTCCCACAAGCCACACCAGGCTCAGCGAAATCCACAATAGCAGGGACGGATTCTGGCCTCATTTTATGTAGGCGACGGGATCATACCACTTCCCACTGGAGACCTGGAGAGACACAGCCCCACTGTCATCAGAAAGAATGACAACGCAGAACCACAGTGTTGGAAATATTTCTGTGTTCTTATGAAGACTATCTGCAGGTAAAGAAGCAATGCAAAAAAATCATACGAAGATCTAGAGAAGAGATAGAAGGAATGAACAAATGCTGGGGGCTGGCAGTTTTTCCATTTATAGACGAAGAAACTGAGGTCAAGGTGACCAGCATGGATCGCCTTAGTTATTATCTTCCCTGCATCTCTCCCACTAAAATATAAGCTCCACATTATATTTTATATATATATATAAAAAACAGGATTTTTGCCTGTTTTGTTCACTGTTGCTTGTCCAGTGCTTAAAACAGAACCTGGCATATAGCAGATGCTCAATAAAAACGTGTTGCGTGAACAGATAAGTAACTAACACAGCTAATTACCCAGGTTCATGAGCACTGGGCTTTGAAGATATCACACTGCTTCTCAACACACTGCCAGCTATTGATCCCAGAGGGCTAAACAGTAGCCTCACCTCAAAAAACGTGAAGCCCACGCCCTCCGGCTCTGCAGGAACCCAGCTGCAGAATAGTGGCATGTTGGGGTGGGGCAGTGCCGTTTGCCTGATGGGCTCATCCTCAATTCACTGATTCCTCTGAGCCTTGTGTAAACTAATTGGAAACTATTAAACCACTAATGATACCTAAGGCCCATCAATCAACAATGACTGAGAGTATGACCAAAATACACTGTGAAATATGCACAGACAGCTCTCTGTAAGTCCAAAGAGCTGACCCTCTCCCTGTCACATGGACCTTCAGCCCCAGTGACCTATGCAGGAGAATTAGTGAAATCCCATTTTTGCAGAACAATTTAAATGTGGCAGAGTCCTCTTGAGGAGCTCCAATCGTCTCCCATGCATGAGGAGGCACCAGCAAAGCACGGTCCTGGGTGTGCAGCGGGTAAAGCCCGTCTTTACCTCCTCGCAGATTCCTCCTGCTTTGGCAAACTCTAGTCACCAGACAAACACTGCCCAGAATAATGAAATTTAAACTGTTTAGACTTTACAGAACTGCATATGTTAATTTAATGAGCTGGCATGCTCTGTTTCAGGAATCAGGCAGGCCGAGGAACTTTTGCAAAACGAAAGCAATGGCTCTCCAAGAGAGTGGGGGAAGAAAAGAGGCTTAAACACACCAGAGCCCTGAGACACAAAGAACGCTGGGCCTGGGGCGCATGCAGCCCCTCCTCTGCCTTCCCGCTCCTCAGCCTGGGATTAGCTCTTGTCTTATTACTTGTGGCTGTCTCACCAGCAGCCCAGCGGTATGTGCAGACACAGCAGGCAAAGAGCTTCCACTTCAGGTCCTGGAAGATCACAGCATCAGGGGACAGTGCACCAAGGAGGAAACGGGGACACACACAAATTAGGAAACCAAAATCATGTTTCCAAAAGCCGGGGTGACAGCATACGTGACGGGGGATTTGCCTGGCTGAGCAGTGCCGGTATTCGCTGGGACATCACAGATGGGGGGTGGGGGGGCTTCTCTCCAGGCCAGGCGCAAGGCAGGAACTAATGAGGTGCACATGTTAGCACAGACAGGTTCTGGGCTTTCATCTAAATCCTCCCTCCCTGCTGACATGAAGCTGGGCCTTTAACCAAAGGGCTATTCACAAACTTAACTGACACAAGCGAAGTTCAAAATCTCAGGATGCACCAGAGGCCCCAGCTCCATCTAAGCCCCACATCCTCTCTTCAGGAGCCCCCAACTTTCATCTATTAGAGAACCTGGTGAAAGCTTCTGCACACTGGGTAAAAGAAAGAACCAACAGGCTCAGAATTAGATTGACATTTCAGAGAGGAAAGATTTTGGTCACAAGTGGCAGAATCTGGAATACAGAGCTCTAGAGGGGCCAAGGAAAAAGAGACGGACAGACAGACACTTCCCAGGGAGGCAGGTCAGGGGCACTGCCCTAAACAGTTTGACACAAACCAAAGGGTCTAATGAAACTCAACTAAACAGAGGCCAGTCACAATTTCCTGCATAAGCACAGTCCCCAATTTACACATGGGTGGCATTCAAAAGTTCACTGAGACATTGTTGTCTGTGTCTGGAAATCTGAATGAATTTTTCATAAAGTGATACCTATGGTTAGGACATCAGGTCACGTGTCAACATCATGGCCTATGATTTCTTGGCAATTTGGATCATGTTTTATTCTCCTGGGATTTCCAAGCCCACTGCTGGGAACCTAAGAAAGAGCTAGAACTCACATCTACATAGGGTGAGAGAAAGATTTCTGGGGGGTCACATGTGCCGACATTCTCGGTTTTTAAAGGTTCTCGGAACACCAAACAGATCACCCCCTCTTTAAACCCTTGACCTAATTTATTTACTGTAATATCCTAAGAAAAGTGAGTATTCCCAGATAATCCTGCAGAATAGAAACGGAGCTGAAATGTGAACTCTGCTTGTGCATTTCAGGCAGGTCCCCATACTGGGAATTTCATTCAGCCAGGCACAGATGGAACGTGCACGAAGCCCTGATGAGGGGTCCTCCACCGAGGGCCTTGGTGACCTTACGGACGCTGAGCTTTCCCTTAGTAAAGAGGTCAAACTCATTCAAAAACTGGACCTTGAATATTATAACCTCTGCACTTCTTAAATATTAATATTTAATATTAATTGTTCCCGCCCTGCCCCCTTCAGACCTGTTCTCTGGCTTGACAAACAGAACCACAGCCTTCTGGCCACATACCCCCCATCACTACTTACTTTATCTCTATGCTCAATAATCAAAGTGTTTTGCATACACTAACAATCTCCAGCACTGCTTGTTGCTTCATTTATTTATGGTACTGCGCCAACTGACAGAATTTCTGCTGATCTGTGCTCCGTGGGGTTTGAAAAATGATTCCCACACAGCTGTCACAGGTGTGGTCCCTTTGTAAAGTTGGAGAGTGAGGGCACAGAGTGAGTGCTGGGTGACATCAGAGCTCAGGGTGACGAAGCTGCAGGGGGACACCAGGGCTTCACCTCTCCACTCATCAACAGCAGGGCCTTTGAAGGCTTAAGAATAAAGAACAGTTAAACAACTACAATGATTTTTCAATGAATGGTCTTTTCTGTGGGCAGTGTTTTAAAAGGTACTTATACTCTGAGGTCCAAAAACTCGAATAACAAATTCTTCTGACACAGGGTAATTTGCCTAATAAATACAAACCTCCTGACAGTCCAGCTCAGGAGAGAAGCCAGAGGATTCTCTGCCAGAAAGCAATCTCACTTCTAGGTATTTGTCCTAGAAAAATGAAAACTTATGTTTCACACAAAATCTCTACACAAATGTGTATGGCAGAACAGGGTATGACACAGTGGTGAAGAGACGCAGCCACCAGATCAGATGTTTATAGCAGCTTTATTTGTAACCACCCCGAACCAGAAACACCACAAATGCCCTCCATCAAATGGATAAATGAGCTGGTACATTCATAGAATAAAATACCACTCAGCATTAAAAAGGAATGAACCATTGATGCATGCGACAACTTAGAGGGATCTCAAGGGCATTATGTCGAGTGAAAGAAGCCAGTCTCTAAAGATTACATACTGAATGAATCTATTTATATGGCATTCTGGAAAAAGCAAAGCTAGAGGGAGAGAAAACGGATCCCTGGGTGCCAGGGAATGTTGGACTACAAAGGGGTAGCCCTAGGGAATTCTTTAGGTTGCTGGAATTGTTCTGTATCCTGTGGTACAGCAGGTCATCGAATAATGCAGTTTCATTCAATGTCCTTTCATTATAACGTTAATGAGAAGAAAAAAAAGCATCCATTCCCGACTGGAGCCACTGTCTAGGTGGAGTTTGCACATTCTCCCCATGTCTACGAGGGATTTCTCCGGGTCCTCCAGTTTCCTCCCACATGCTAAAGCTGTGCACGTTGGGTCAATTGGCATGTCTACATTGTCCCAGTCTGAGTGAGCATGTGTGCGTGCGTGTGTGCATGAGTGTATGTGTGTGAGTGTGTGTGTGTGTGTGTGTGTGTGTGTGTGTGTGTATGCGTGCGCATGCGCACGTGCCCTGTGATGTACAGCCATCCTGTTCAGGGTGGGTTCCCACCTGGCGCACTGGGCTGCTGGAATTGGCTGCAGCCACCTGCAACACTGAACTGGAATAAGTGGGTGTGTGCATGAGTGTATGTGTGTGAGTGTGTGTGTGTGTGTGTGTGTGTGTGTGTGTGTGTGTGTATGCGTGCGCATGCGCACGTGCCCTGTGATGTACAGCCATCCTGTTCAGGGTGGGTTCCCACCTGGCGCACTGGGCTGCTGGAATTGGCTGCAGCCACCTGCAACACTGAACTGGAATAAGTGGGTGGGAAAAGAATTCTCTTACTTGTTTTCAATCATCTTTCTTAGATGTATGTGCAGCTCACATTTATTTCAATGTTTAATATTAGAAGTGTTTGGGGGATCTTTATGCAGAAGTTTGGTGATGTTTCTGTGACCAGAAATATGCCATAGGAGCTCCACTCTTGTTAATATTAATTAGCCTGTGGGAAAAAAATTTATTTCATTGTACGTCATTTCGCTTAAAGTCGCAGTTTCCAAGAACATATCAATGACATTAAGTGAGGGCTCACTGTAGTTATAACAACCTATGCATGTGTTACAGCTCATAGGATTGCACACCAAAACTAAAAGTGAATTTTACTGTATGTAAATTTCTTTATAAAAGGCTCACAGATTCTTTGATACTCCTCCCATGAAACAATGGTGTCTAATCCCCATGCCCTTGAATGTGGGTCAGCCTTGGTAACTCCCTTCTAACAAGCAGAGCTCAGCGAGAGTGATGGTTACAGAAAGTGATACAGCATCCCCCTGGCCCTCTCTCTTTGGAGCCCTGCCACCCGAAGTCCCATATTAGAGAGACCCTGTGGAGGGACCACAGAGAGATAAAGAGACATGCCGGAAGAGCTCCCAGGGATTGGCATCTTCCCAGCCCAGACACGTGACTGAAGAAGACTCTGACATGGCCTTGGGCCCAGCCATGGTCTGGCTGTAACCTGAGAGACTCTGAGCCAGAACCACCTCGAGCTGCTCCCAAATTCCTGGCCCAAGGAAACCGTGACAGATAATACAAAGGCTTTAAGCGACCATGCATTAGAGTGATTGGTTCACTGACATGAGTAACTAACATAGGCATATTTGTTTGAGCAATTCCCATGTGACAGACACTTTCTCATATGTTAGTTTGTTTATTTTTCATTCATTTCATCACTTACTTAGCACTCTCTATATGGACTATACCTGGAATGGGGACAGGAGTGCCAAGAGGGAGCAGCATCACCAGAGTGTGAGGGCTGAAAGATGGGGGGTGGGGGAGGGGGCGGTCAGAGCCAAGCAGAGGTTCTTGGTTTGGTCAGCTGGCGGGATGGTGACATTCCTCAATGAGGCAGCATGGGTCTGTCGGAAGATAGGATTCTATCTAGACACAGTGTGTGTTCCCCATTTATGGGACATCCAAGAGGAGCTGTCCAGGGGGCAGCTGGAGAGTTGGCCTCGAGATCAGAGAGAGCACTGGGCCATCGGAAAACCCTCGAAGCCACCCAGGAAAGGAGGTCAACTGTGAGGAGAAGGCATGGTCATGAGACAGAGCCCGAGGAAGGCCGACATTCAAAGGTCAGGAGGGAGCAGAAGGATTGAGCAGGAATAGAGAGGACAGGTGAACCTCTCACCATCCAATGTAGAACAGCAAGCATTCCTCAGAGGGGACAACCAAAAACGGCAAGTGGGACTAAGTGATTAAATAAGATCAAGGTGGGAAAGCATCTACTGCATTAAAGACAAGTACCTTAGCCAAAGCAGCTTCACTGTGATGGTGAGAACAGGAGCCGGAATGAAAGGAGGGAATGTGAGGTAAGACAGTGGAGTTTAGACAAGGTCTAAGACACTCCGGGGTGAAGATAGAGACACAGGGCTGGATCTGGGGGCCAGGCAGGAGGGGTTTTCTGAATGAAAGAGGCTATAGCCCATCTCAATGCTAGAGGACACATTCCAGAGGAAAAGAGAAGTTGAAGATGCAGTGAAAGGGGCCTGGTCGAAGCAAAGAGAAGGAGCACACCTGCCCTCATCAGGAAGGAGGGGCACACAGGTACAGGCAAACAGGCAGGTGGGGGCCAGGCTGCATCGGAAGGTCCTGTTTGTCTCTGCAGTCACAGGGGTGGCAGCAGAGAGGAGGAGCTGGGAAATTGAATGGCCACTGAAGCCCACCGGGTTGCTGGGGCTGGAGGGCACGTACGCCAACGGGCAGATCCCTGTAACATGCAAAGGTAGGATCTTTTATTGTTTTTTCCACAACAGCCCCCACAGGGAGATGCTATTGTCCGAAGGATGTAGGGTAGGGAATGTGGAGTGTGCAGGCTGAGCTGGAGCCCACCGCCACTTAAGTGACCCTTGGTTTCTTTTATTTTGCTTACTGCGCTGGTCCTAAGAGTAACACCGAGCAGACACCCCATAAGCATTTGTGAAAGAGAAGGAGGGAGAGTCCCTGGAAAGGGTCACATCTTAAACCCTCACTGGCTGATACCTCAACTTACCGGGAATCAGCAGTGACCCGGGGCCACAGTCAATGGGAGACCCTGCCCGCCAGGCCCAGGCCAGGTCCATCCTGCCACTTGTCCCTGACTCTCTTCCTCTTCCCACGCAGTCTTCAGAGATGGCTTTTCAGTGACTGCCTGTCCATGCCTCTCCTTTCTTCTTTGCCCCTTTTCTTGTTTCCTCACCTTTTCTTGGTAACTATTTCTTTCTCACATTCCTGTTTTTCTCTCCCCTTGCCTTCCTTTTCCCTTACATTGCCATTACATGGAAGTAACTTCTAAAACAGTTTTGATCAGTGATGACAGGCCAGTATATCAGCCCAGCCCGGAGGCTCACAGCTCAGTAGGTCACCACCCTCCAGGGGGCCATTCTCACCAGCCCAGAGCCATCCAGGCCTGATCCTGACTCCTGAGTCCCTTCTCACCTGCATGGAAGGCCCTTCACCTACTCAAACCCGCCTGCTTGCTCCAGGAGGCTTTTTGGACCATGGCGTCTACGTGAACTTTTCCCACATCTGACCTTTCCGTAGCCCCGGCTGCCTATATCACACTTAGACAGGAGTCATATGCTGCCTCCAGTTGTTACTTGACTTTTCTTATGTTTATGACTTACTTCCCCTAACAGATCATAACATGATGCTTTTCATGTCCTGGGATCAGAGGCACTGATAGAAATAAGGCTTCCCACTCTGCTGCCCAGCCCTCATAAAAATCTCCACTACGTGGTTACACAGGATAGCCACAAGCTCGGATGAAATGTTCCCTGTGTTCACAAACTTCTTTGGGTGTTATTATACGTTCCCTGGGCTTATTTCTGACAGGCTGAGGCAGGGAGCCTCACTGGAGAGAGCTGGGGCCTGGAGGTCAGAGGATGGGTGCCTGAGTTCTCGCCCTGCCCCCCTTGGTGGGGCAGTTACTGTGCAGCACTCATGAAACCAACCCAATTTTAGCTGTCTCATCTTGGAGATGGGGCCTAAATGCCCCATCTTGCCCCCTTTCGGGGTTGTGTGAGGATCAGCCAGGGAACCTATGTCCCAGTGCCTTGTAAACTGCGCAGACATGCCGTGGTTCTGTTACTGGCGTTTTCAGTGATGAATCACTGTCCACAAAAATGCACCCAGTTCTGGGAACAAAAAACCACTCATATCCTTGACTATTGTTCTGGACAGGGTACCCAATAGCTCTCCTTTCCCTACCCCACAGACACACGGTGCTGTTAAACTTGAATGGAGGACCCCCAGGAAGATGACCTCTCCCCACCTCTTGGCACTGGCCGTGTAGACACTAACCACTTGGGTACTGCCAGGTCCTGCAGAAGCCTGGGGGTGGGTGATTTACAGAAGCTGCAGCCAGGAGCCAGCTGAGTCCTCTCGTGGCCTGAAGCTGTGATCTGATGTGGTGAAGGAGTGATAATCTCTCGAAGGTAAGTGCCGTCACCTGAAGTGAAATTACCCTGAGCCTCTGAGGTTAGCAAAGGGCTGAATCTCCTTGTGTAGAAAGGGCAGTTGGCCTCTGCAGGCGCCACTCTCGTCTCCCAGAACCACCTTCCCTTGGAATTTCTCACTAATGACAGATGTTGCTGCCACCCCGGCCTCAGGGATTCTGCCCCTCATACAAGCTCCCAACTCTCCTCGCCCTCCCTGCGGCTCAGCACGGGCAGCAACAGTGAACAAGGCTGAGCAGAAGTCTCAGAAACAAAAAGGAAGGGGAGACACCTGGCTCAGCCAGCAGTGTGTCCCCATCTTGTACTGTAGGCCTCAAGTATGGCCCCATGGAGGAGACCTCACTACCTCAACCCAGGAGAGACCCCAGGGTGTGTACACAAACTCAACAGGAAATGACGCTGACAGGACGGTAGGCCTTCTCTTGCCACCCTGAGGCTTCCGGTCCGAGGACCGAGCTCGAACCTTGCAGAAAAGGCCAGAAAACAAGGTTTTGATACATGGAAGAGTTGGTTCTACCTCACTCACTTGCAGTTTGGAGGAGGGGGAGGATTTATAACGTCCAAACCATGTCTACAGATTAGGGATCTGACAAAGGTTTGAGGCTATCAGCTCTTGGAAGTTAAGGGTCTGCATCCATCATGTATATAAATAGTACCGCACTGGTTGCACTTAACAGTCTTTCAAATAGTCATAAATTATTTATTAGGGCTTATTATGTATCAGGCACAGTCCTAGGAACTCTAAACCAAAAGGTAAGTTACAATGCATTTGCTGCTACTGGGGGTTTACACCTGGTCGTGAGATGGTGACGTGGAATGCAATAAGAACCAGAGTGTCACGGGTGAGAGGGTGTACAGAGCACACTCCACATAGGTCTGGAGGAGAGCTGGGAAAGCTCAGCAGAGGTGACCCTTAGACGTGGTCTCAGCCCAGGCTGGAGGACTGGGGGGGGGGGCTGTCCAGGTAGATGGAAGAGCTTGACCAACCAACCAGAGCAGTCTATTAGGAGAACTGCAGGCATTTTAGCATGGCCGGCCTTGGGAGGGGTGGGGAGGGGGGAAGAACAGTAAGGACAACACTGGAATGGCAGACAAAAGGCCAGGCCACCGACAGCGCTGAGTGTCCTTGTGAAGAGTGGGGATTTTACCCTGTAAATAATGGTGAACCACCACAGTGAAGAGGGAGAAGCCAGGGAAGGTCAGTTGGGGGGTGGTTCAGAGAGCTGTTATCCAGAGCCAGGAGTCCACATGAGCGCTGAGGGACTTGGGAATGAAACGGAGAGGACTGGAGGGGTGCACAGGAATCGAGGCTGACTCACAGTTCTCGTGGTGTTTCTAATGAATAAGATGCTCAAGGAGGATGGTAAGCAGGTCTGGGAGAAGGAAGTTACTCATTCCATTTTTTATATTTCTTATATGCATTTCTATATATACAATTTTATGATTCATGTAGGTTGTTAGAGACTAAATGTTTTGTTTCCTCCAAAAAAATTCATGCTAAAGCCCTACCCCTCAATGCAATGGTATTAGGAAGTGGGGCCTTTGAGAGGTGATTACGTTTAGATGAGATCATGAAGGTGGGGCCCCCATGACAGAATTAGTGCCCTTATAAGAAGAGGAAGAGACATCAGAGCTTCCTTTCTCTGCCGTGTGAGAATACAGCAAGAAGGTGGCCAGCTGCAAGCCAGGAAGAAGGACCTCACCAACGACCGAATCTGCTGGCACCTTAACCTTGGAGTTCCCAGGCTTCAGAACCATGAAAAATAAATGTCTTTCATTTAAGCCCCCGAGTCTATGGTATTTTGTTATCCTGAACAGACTAAGATGTGAATTATTTTAATAGCTACCCAATATTCTATCCATAATAAAACATAATATACTTAATATATCCTTTGTTGTTAGACATTGAGTTTTTAGCTTTTCATTATTAAAATATCCTTAAATATCTTTATACATGTAGCACTTTTATCATTTTCATTTCTCTCTTCAAATAACTCTTATAAGTGGTGTCACTGGGTAAAAGTAATCATTTTTTATGACTTGTATGTCTTTCCAAGTCTCTGGAAAGAAGTGGGCTCATTGACTCTCCTATCCACAGCTTGAGTGCCTCTGTTTTCTCACAGCATTAACAACTAATGAGATGTATCTTTGTCTTATTAATATAATATTGTTACTTGTATGCATGAAATATAAGCATTCTCACTTTACATTGACTTTTAAAGAATAGGCACGATTTTGTCTCTCAAAATAGGGCGAGGCAATGGGATACATACACATAATTTACTCAGGGTTTTAACACTCTGCTCTGAATACCACCTGGTGGGATTCCCAGAATTCTAACATCTTTCAGCAGTAACACCAGCTGCACGTGAGAGGAAGAGGTCAGACTGGACTTCCCAACTTGACCCGACTCTGGCCCATCGTTCCAACCATCTCCAATGCTTAAAGTTGGGGAAACTGCTCTCATCCAAGATGAATTCTTTCCCCCTTCTACTCAGCAGTTAAACATCTAGGACTTGATCGTAAGGAAATAATTAGATATGAGCACAGAGGTTTTTTTTTTCTGCAAGTATATATATTACAACATTATCTGTATTTTTTTAATTGGAAATTACCTAAACACCCAATGATTCATTCATTCATGGATTCACTTAATGAATATTTATTAAGTACCAAGCATGGGACAAAGAAACATTGTAGAAGCATGGGAACAGTGTTTACCTAGACCACGGCACATGCACACACTGGGTTGCCATGCTGTCCTTAAAGATGATAGGTCCAAGAATATTTAATGACTTAGGAAAATATTCAGATAGAATGCTATGTTTACATGCGCATAGATATTAAAATTCTGGTAAGATGTCAAGTGTTAAGAGTAGTTCCCTTGGGGTGATAAGAAAAGTGATTTATATTCTTCAGTGTGCCTTTCTGTAGTCTCCAAATTTCCACGATGGGAACAGATGCTTTGTTTGTTTTATAAGGTAAGACTTCTTGCCTTTCTGTCATTGAATCTACCTTTGCTCATGGTAACCCCTCCCCAGCAATGTCACCCTAGTGCCACACACAGTTTAAGTTCACAGCTAAATGGAACTGCAAGTGTAAAGATGCTTTAGGTTCCCAGACACATACATATCAATATACGCATATTGATTTGAGTAATAAAAACAGTCCATATTACTCAGCTTTAACATAAAAGGAAAGAAGCCTTTTACTTCTGCCACCACAGGGTAAAGTAACAGGTTTGATCCAGCAAGCCCCACTAGGTACTGTCTGCAGGTCACAGGTCGCTCCACTTACCAAACCCTAGAGTCATGGTTCTTCTGCTTTATCCATCCTATCTCCACCCTCTTGGGCACAGTCAACCAATTAATTATCCAGACCCACCTCCATCCCCATCTGTGGGAATAGGAGGATCCACCTCTCCAAGTGAAAATCAGGAACAAATAAAGAATAAATTCTAACAAATAAAGTTCAAAAATGGAAAAGGCCACACTTGAAGAAAGAGGCAACCACTCACTATTATACATGAAGAAGAAGCGAGAACATCTTTGACCAGAGGCTTTACAAAAGGGACTTCCGCGTGGAGACAGCTTGGATGAGGACACCGCTTGTCATTCCTTCCAATTCTAAAGTTCATGATAATTCACTCGTTCAAATACTACTTATTGTACATACACTATGTGTGAGACACTTTTCTAGGCTCTATCGCTATATCAGTAAACCAAACAGGCCATAAAACCAACCAACCAACCAACCAACCAACCCTGCCCCCATAGAGCAGTGGGCCAGCCACTCAATGGCTTTGGAGTTGACCCTGAATCTCAGGGGGTTGGGGGAAGTCTGGAGCAGAGGAGTGACACGATCTAACTCTCCCTGTCCTCTTTAGCCAATCATGCAGGCTTGTTTCCTAGGCTGTTCCTTCGCATTAAAATCCACTGAATGGATCCTCTCTGGTCCTAACGTTTTGTTTTGTTTTTCCTGTTAATGGCTATGTTCCAAGGCAAAGAGGGAACATCCACCCACCAGACATCAAGACTTAGTATAAACTACAGTCAGTGAGATGTTGGGATGTTAGCACAAGAAAACGCTGCTAGACAACAAAGCGAAGGGCTCTAAAACACACCCCCAAGGCTGTGGATACCGTGTGGGTCAGGGTGACACTGGAGACTGTGCTCAGAGCCCTCCACACTCCCTGCAACCTGGAGATTGCCAACCTCTGGTCCTCACCGGCTGCTTTCCCTCAGGCTGCATGCAGTCAGCCTGATAAAATCAGAGGGCCAGACAGAAGTCTCCTCATCACTGTTTACAAGGGCTGAAAGCTAGGTTTGTGGGGTGTAGCACACTTAACAATATTAAATTTTGCTTTAATCTAATAAAACTACAGAAAAACAAGGGGGGAAAGCATTGTTTAAACCAGATATCACAACCCCAGTACCACCACACATTCATGTTTTCATGAGTTGTAAGGGACGGTACCATGGACTCTGGATTAATATTATAATCAGGGAAGGGTTGGAGAAGGCGAGCTCAAATCAGGCGAGATAAAAGGAAACTTGTGCTAAAGTGGTATAAATTGTAATGGGTATAAACTTCCTTAGTCAAAACTGTGGCCATGTTAGGTAGCCACAGGGAATGGCAGCAGTGCTGTGTGTGATCCTGGTTTAACCAGAAGGACCCTACCCCTCGTTCTCTCCTCCAAGGACCCGCTGCTCCGGTTCCAGCCTACTCTAAGCAGGTCAGTGTCAAGCCTCTCAGGAACGTTTGCCCATCAGCTCATTTGTTATGAACACTCTTGGGATCAGATGAGCCAGTCAGAAGATGCGTCATTTATCTTCTATTCTGAGAACTTCAAAATATCTTTGGCTTGTCCCATGACCTGTGGTTAAGACCCTGGTATTTCATTCCCTGCCATAATACCAGTGCAAGAAGAGTCAGAGTAGCCTAATCAATAACAAAAAGTCTTCTGGGTTTTCCTCTTTCCCAGAATGCTACAAATATTTGACGATAGACACCTCAACAAACGAATCAACAAACTAATTTGCCTGTGTCCTTTTTGCTAAATCTAGGAGCATTGCTCTATACTGAACTGTGAGTTGTTTAACATTTTCCCTTTTTTCAATATGTTCAACAATTTGGAGACTGTTTTTTTCCTAACATTAAGTTCTAAACATTTTCCGTTGGAGTCCAACATTTAATTTCTCGGCTACAAATCTAAGTGGTGAAGAGGAGATATGTTCCCAAGTTGTAAACAGATACAATGTGCATTCCATTTGTCACTATGTGGCTCTAAAAATAAATAAGCTTCTGAGTATATAGATAATTTTGCTGATACATGGTAACTTAATTTTTTTTAATGAGCTATCTTCCCGGTCCCCAGTAGGTAATCCACAAATGGGTTAATCTGTCCATAGAAATCGGAAGTTGCCCATAACAGTAAGAGTGCCAAGGTATACAATCAACTTACGTCTTCATATGCATTACAACATCACTGCCATTTACTGCATTCCGAAATGCTCTCCTGAGACATACTGAAGATGGAGGCTGAGCTGGCTCACTAGGAATCTGACAAGATCCTGGTGTGGCCATGTCACAGGTTCCAACAGCCACTGGGAAACTGGGTGCCTTTAAATTGGTATCATTAATTACAGTCTCAGCAACATCTTGGTTTAATGATAAAAAATTTAGGTGCATCCACTGAATCTCCTTAATACTTCCTTTACATAACAGTTGATACAACTAATGTTTGCTGACTTCATCATTGGAATTGACTGAGCCTACTAAGATCCTCTGAACATTAAAAGACTGAGGTTGTGTGCTTGTTTTTCAAAGATCCTACGGAGCACGTGACCATCAAAGTGGGAAGAAAAATATCAGGGAGGCACAACAAAAAAATTCACTGATGATTGGCCATCTCACCCGTAGTAAACATGCTCAGGACGTGAAGTGACACTTACTGAAAGGACTCTGATCCCAAAGGGAACATTGGAACTCGTAATCTAATTTTCTAAGCTCTTTTATTAAAAAAAAAAAAAGTTCAACATGTGCAAAAGCATAGAAACTAGTATAATGGGGGGGGAGGAATTGTATACCATGGAGATGGATATAATTTATAGAAACCTTTGTAAATGTCTACAACTTTGAGTTCGGTTTCAGGTGTCATATTCTCAATAAAATAATCTACCCCTCCCCCTCACTGAAAAAATAGTATAATGAACTTCCCCTCATATACCCATGATCCAGCTGTAACCCACGGTCTATCTTTTTCTATCTATACACTCACCTATCTACTTGCCCCTCATCCAGGATTATTTTGAAGCAAATTCCAGATATCACATAATTTCATCTGCAAATATTTTAGTAGGTACCTCAGAAAAATCATAACTTTTCTTTAAACATAAAGAAAAGTTATCACACTTTATCCCACTTTATTATCAAATACCTTTAATTTTTATTAATTTAACTTTAATAATTTTAACATCAAAGAGTCACTGTTCAAGCTTCCATAATGATCTCAAATATTTATTTACCATGTGTGTGTTTAAATCAGTATCCAATTAGTCACACATTTTTTTTTCTGATAGATCTTGTGAGTGTCTTTTAATCTAAGGTTTCCTTCCATCTCTTTTGTCTTTGCAATTCATTTGTTGGAGAAACTATAATTTCCCACAATCTGGATTTTGCTGATTATATCCCTGTGGTGAGGCTTAACATTCATTATAAGTTCATTTCCCCCATTCTTTCTTACTTAGTTCAGAACAAGGCACAGAAACATTTCCCAATAATAGCTAAAAAAATAAAATAAAACAAAACAAAAAGCCGTCTGGTCATCTCTGTAAAGGAGCAGATGCTGACAAATCCAAAACTCTGAAAATGTCCAACAGAAGCAGAACCAGCTATAAGATTAGAAAGCCAGGTTTAAATCAGGGACATTCGTCATCCAGTCACAGACAACAGAGGCTTTATCTGGAGATGAGGTGTAGAAGTTGCCAGGAGTGGTGACTGTCTTCCCTCTGAGGACAGAGAAGTTCCCAAGGATTCCAAAGTTTCATTTTTAGGGAGAAACAAACAGTGGAGGAGAGAGGAGGCTGGGGGAGGGGTGTTCCTGAGTTAGCCTCAGCATGGTAATCACTTTTAAATCTGCCACCATTAAGAATTAACATTTCAGAGTCCAGAGTTGGGGAGCGAAGATAGTCCTGATGTTTTCTGGAGGGACACAGGTTGGACTCTGAGGACAAAAGGCACAGGGCTCACAGAACTTCAACACTGGAGAGACTTACCAGAGCACAGCCATTTAAGTCCCAGCCTTGTGACAGGCAGCCTCTTGTAAAGGCAATGCAGCCAGCCCCCCTCCCCTTCCACACACCTCCTCCTGCACACAGAGCATGTGCTCTGCTGGTTTTCTAATAATGGGACACAGTTGGCTACAGGCTTTGGAGTAAAAAACAGCCTTGATCTTAAATCCCAGCTCCTTCATTTAAAAGCAGTGCGGCCTCAGATAACCTGCTTACCCTCCCGGTGTCTCAGTTTCTCATCTATTAACTGGGGACATGACTGTCTGTCTGCTCAGAGTTGTTGTGGGGATAAACAAAGTTATGCGTGGAGGCTTACAGTGCAGTGGCCAGCACCAACTTGTATGTGAGCCCTTTTCCCCAAAAAATTCCTACCAGTCCATTCCAACCTAAATCCTCTCGGGAAGCCATGACAGCACCTGCTGGACATCTGGCTGGGTTACCAATATGGCCTGTGGCCGTGCATGAAGCAAAGCCAACTGACCCATAAAGGGTTCAACCCCATGATCCTGATCTCAATAGCACAGCTCCAACCAAACGAGCTAATTACGGGAGAGTCAGATTCAACTCAGCTGGCACGGAGACGCTCTTAGCAGTTCCTACAACATTCTTGAACAGTTTTGTCCTAAGATGCAATGTGACACAACACACTTTACTAATGATCTCATCTTTTAAAAATCTTAACGTAATGTAGCAAACAGATGTGTCACTTAAGAGGATTAAGGTGGAAATTCATTACAGTGATAATACCAGTGGATTTGTGTTCTAAAACTAAGACCAATCAATCAACTTTGTGCACACTCCATCTGAGCACCGCTCAGCTTCCAGGAAAGCACAGGAGAACTGGGCACCCAGGTCTTCACCCTCAAGGAAAGTACCTTGGAACAGGGGAGATGGTGACAACCCCTACATACTGAGAGCCTGACCTAAATGACCTCTAATCCAAGATGTTCAGGTGTAGCTCGTACAGGAATCACCAATGCATCTTGGGAAAATGCATATACTGATTCAGCAGTGGCGCAGGGAGGCCTGAGGGCATTTCTAATAAGAGCCAGGTGATGCCCAGCCCACACTTAGAGGATCAAGGCTAATTCTCACTGCAATCAGCTATTTTACAGGTGCGATCGCTGAGGCAGCAAGGTAACCACAATGACAAAGGTAGTGAGAAGGAAAGAACATGGTACAGTCACAGCTAATCCAATCAGGGGATGGAACTCTGGGACATGGACAGGCTGCCTGGAAGGAGGACATTCGAGACATAAAAGTGGAGTCATTAAGAACTCAGACCTAGTATCAAATGCCAACCCTCAAATTTCCCACTCCCATGATCAGCTGACTTCCTTCTGCTCTGGGTCTCTTCTAGTGTGACATGTACCAGTACCAGTACCAGTACCGGACCCATGGGGGGGTCATGAGTATGGTGAGGTGATGTGTGTCTAGGACCGCGCTTGACTCAGGCAAGCAGCTAGGACACAGTAGTTAGTATTTCTCCACTCTCTTGTCCACAACAGGCACCAAAACATTTCCTGAATTAAATTATAAGTCATTATTGCCATTTTGACACCTAAGCTAGTTATCATTGTCTTTGTAAAAATGTTCTGCTATTCCAGTTTTGTCTATCAAAAAGAAACATGAATCCTTAAAGCCTTAGCCTTTAGCGTCAATTAATCCAAAGACATTTAAGCTTTTAATTCTATTGCAGAGTTTTTTCTACATTGGAAGTCCTATAATTACGTTTTTTCTTTTAAAACACTACACCATAAATAAACACCTGTTTATACAGCATTTGAAAACAAAAGGCCACACCTAGTCCAGACAAAACATATACCCAGCAAAATGAATATCTCCCCAGTGAGAATACAGCACCTGTTTTTACCTTTTTGTTATCAAACTAACCATTTTTTAATCATCTTCCCTAAAACTACTATGAAAAGCTGAGCTTTTTGTTGTTTTTTCTAATCTAGCAGTTTAAATAGGAAAAGTACAGCATAATAAGTGCAATATATTGTTTCTGTCCAACACAATGGTTTAGTTAAATAAATAAATAACTTCTAATAAAGTCAGCAGACATGAGCTAAATTAATATATCATCAGGTTAAGAAGAAATGCATACACTCAGGTTTTGGCTGGAAGGACCTGAGAGGTTACCCAATTCAAAGGCTCCCAGCACAGGAAAAGCCCTAGGGAGCTTTACAAATTAGGACCCTCTGCTGAGGCCTTCCAGGGACTGGTTATACTTCGTGTGTTCACTTAGTGAAAATTCATCCAGCTGCTCACTTATGCCCTGCACACTTTTCTGTATGCACAATCTACTCCATTCAATATCTTATTCCCCAGGAGCTTAAATGTGCAGGATGGCTGGGAACAGAGTGTATCTGCATGTTCCACAGTCATACTTCTTTCTTTCCACCGCCCAGAAGGCCTCTATCCCCAGAAACTCCTCCTCTTACCAGGCTGGGCTCAGTGGGACCTGGGAGAGACTTTCCCTGTGACCCTGGAGAGCCTTATCTATGGCAGGGGTAACAGCTTGCCCACTCCATCATTTGCCAATTCACAGCAGGCTCGGTAACTATGTGTTCCCACCTTGAATTGAATTGAATGGGAACTCTACCAGGCCAGGAATTCTGCCTTGAGACTCTTACTCATGCTTGTAACATTCACCTGCCCCAGGCCAAACAGGACCTGGCACAGGAAGGTGATTTGGTGAACTCCCTAAGTGAATGGAACAGAAGCCCCAGATGGTGTGGCTTCTGACCACACAACACAGCTGGTCCTGGAAGCAGAACAGCACTGGGGTCTCAAGTCCCACAGACCTGGTTTGAATCTCGGCTCCTCATCCCTAGCACAGAAACTAGGCTACTTAATCACTCTCTGCCTCAGTTTCCTCATCTGTAATACAGGGATAGGAAAAGTTTCCACTTTACACACACGTGTATTATTAAATGAAACCATGCGCTGACATTCCTGATAGAGCACGTACCTACACGCCAAGTACTCAAAAGATGTTAGCTCTTTCTGTCACAGGTGGGTCATCCAATTTTCAGAGTCCCTGTTGGAGCTTTATCAGCTTTTTAAAAGATGAAAGTCCTTGTAGGCACATAAATGCCCTGAATTCTGCTTTACAGAACTCTGGCTAACAGAATCAGCCACTCACTCAGCTCTAGATGTAAAAAAACAACTGCCAAACATCTGAATACATTGCAGGAGACTTTAGGCAAAAGACTCTGAGACTAAGGCTGGCTGGCCCCCAAGACAAGGGGTCAAGGGTCTCTGTGGGATATCTTCTGGCTCTGCTTCTCCCACAAGGGACCCCTCAGCAAGTTCTGTGAGCCAGTGCAACTGCTGTGTGGTGGCTTCTAGTGTGGGTGGAACAATGAGCATTGGGGTTTCCTCCTACCTGACCGAGAACATTGGGTCCAGACTATGAGACTATTCCATGGAAACATAAAAACATATTTCAGCTTCCAGCCTGAAAGGTCAACCATGTACATAGGGTTTGAAATCCAAGAAAACCACTTCGAGGTCATAGGGCCACAATTATGTCTTTTGTGGTCTCAACAAAAGATCACTGTAATCAGAGACCATAATGAATGGAATATGATGCTGAAGAAGCCCTTCGAAAACTTTTAGCTGAATCCACTGATTGAGAAGAACCAAGTAATGCACCAAAGTGCCTCTGATAAGCTGAATCCACAATACATCATTCTGCCCCTCCATCTCCCAGGCCAACTTACCTGTACGGCCAGAGAGATTCCCAGGAATGGTGACTATATCCATCCTGCACCAACACAGGCAGAATGAGATAGACCTGCCCCATTCCCCATTCCTGAAAACAGCTTCCTAATTAAGGAGTAGGGGAAAGCACTGATACATTACTAATGGACAAAGAAAAACACCACTGCCCACGTTCACTGGTTTCCACACACAACCTCCCCCTCTACTTCCAAGGCAGGTGAACATCATACAACTATCTAAAGAATTTTTGGAATCAATGTTGTTCTTTTGGGCATCAAGGGGTCTCTCGTCCAAATATTTGTCAATGTTGATCCTCAGAAAATAAATCATCTCCAAGCTTGGCTATGACCCCTAAGCAAAAAAAAAAAAAAAATGTACCACGGAAGTAATTCTTCAAGCTGCAGTCGATCCGTTTAATTGGGAGGAAGGGTTCTCCTGGGTAACTAAATGGTGAGCTTTCAATACCCAGCTCATTGCAACACACACTTTGCAAGATGTCTGTCCTCCTGCAAAGGGTTAAAAAGAAAACTCTATCGGGTGGACTGAGAAGCCATTCTTCCCAGGGGACACTCATTTCAGGCTGCGAGGCTCAGGCTTTGTGCGCGAGCCGCTCCTCCGCGCCCCCGCCCCTCCTCCCACAGAGATTGCCCCTCCAAGGTCCCCAGGGCCACCTGCTTCTCCTAAGAAAAGGGGGCTACTCCGAACGCTATCACAGTGCGCGGTCAGGGTCCTAGGCGGTACCCCCCCCCCACCCCGAGAGGAGCAGGAGGTGTCCCCGAGGAAGCGTGCTTTGTCGCGAGTGTCCCGCGGCCGCCCGCTGCTGCCCCCAGAAGCCCGAGAGGTTTTGTCCCAGGCGTCGCTCAGGACTCTCCTCCGAGGGACCTGAGTGTCCCAGGGCCCCGTTCTTTCCGCGCCTAGCTCGGCACCCGTTAGGGTGCCGGGGCCGGCTGCCGGCGTCCAAGCCCCACCCCGCCCACCCCACCGAGCTAACGGCGCGGCGCCCGGGAATCTTCTCCATCCCGCCTCAGGCCGGCGCGGCACCTGCTCAGCCCCGCCCGTCCCCAGCTCCCGGGCAGAGCGCGGGGCTGTCCTCCTCGCCCGGTCCGGGAGAGCCCGCGCCAGCCGCTGGGTGCCCCTCTGCCTAACGGGGAGCGGGGAGGTCTTCCTTTGGGAGCTTGTCGCAGGGGGGCCGCGCCCGCCCAGCCTGCCCGCGGCGCCCCCACCCCAGCGCGCCCCACGAGAGGAGCCGAGTCCAGGAGGCCCAGCCCGCCCCGCCAGGCCATACCTTGTGCGGCGCCCGCAGCAGCCGGTGGACCCCCGCCAGCTGGGTGCCGAGCGCGAGGTCCTCGCGGAACGTGAACAGCGGCGGCCGGCTGGGCTCGGGGAAGTTGGTGCTGTTGAAGGGGTCTGTGTCGTCCAAGAACTGCACCCGGCAAGCCAACGTGGCCATGATGCATCCCTGCTCCGAGGGGCGCGAGCCCCGGGATCGGCGGGCCCGCGGGACGGGACGCCGGGGTCACTGCGAGCAGGGGAGGCCGCGGCCGCCGCTTGCTGGCTCGCCCGCTCGCAGGCTCCGGCGCGCCCGGCTGCAGCCCAGGCTACGGCCGCGGGGGGGCGGGGCAGGGGCGGGGCCGGCGGGCCCCCTCCGTCGCCTCCTGCCCCGGCTCCTCCCCTCCTCCGTCCCCCTTGAGCCAGGCCCGGCTGCCCGCACGGACCCGACCTGCTGCTGGGAACGGGAAGGGCAGAATGGCTCCCGCGGCTTACGCAGCCCTGCGCTAAGCCGGCTGGAGGTGGCGGAGAGGCGGGGACCCTCCCCGGTGGGGTGACCTCGGCAGCGCGCGCGCCCGGGCTAAGCTACCCTGCTCGGAGCTCCGGGAACCCGGGTAGGGGGGTAAGGGTGCATGGCTGCCCTTTCGTTTTTTCCCCATCTGGGAAAAGGCTTAACGCTTTCCAGATGAAGGCAGCAGCGGCGGGCTCTTGCCGCCCAGATTCGGGAAAACCCCACCTGGGCACCAGGAGGCGAGGGAGGCGGTCTCCCGCAGCAAGAGGGGTATTGGCAGCACCTGGAGTCCCGGCGAGGTTTCCCTTGGGAAGAGGAGACCTAAAGAAGGAGTGTGCGCCGGGGAACCCAGGCAGCTCTTCTCAGGAGACAAGTTCAGGGCGCGCCAGACGAGAGACCTAGAGGGTGCGAGGCTCCGCTCCGGGACCCCAGCGCCAGGCCTGGCCCCCGGGCTGCCTGGTGGATGCTGGTTGACCCTCTACGTCACCGTGGCCTCTGGACCAGTTAGGTCTCCGAAAGCCCTAACTGGACCGTGCGGGGCCTCCGGGGCCGCTTCCCGCGAGGTCACCGAATCGCGGAGGGGCGGCGGAGGGCGAGGGACCCGCGGTAACTTGGCAGGAAGGTTTGCAGCCTGCCTGCCTCAGCCATTCCGGAGCCGCCAGACTCCTCTGCCTCCCGCCGCTCTCCGCGCTGCTCGCGGGCGACCCCTTTCGTTTCCAATAAAAATTCACAGTTCTCTCCATTCCAGGCCGTGGCCAAGTTCGTGGTTCATCATCCTTCATATAGGCCACACACAGCGGTTCTCAACCTGTGGGTCGCGACCCCCAAAGTGACCCTTTCACAGGGGTCGCCTAAGCTCATGGGAAAACAAAAAGATATTTACGGTAGCAAAATTACAGTTACAGAGTAGCAACGAAAATAATTTTATGGTTGGGGGTCACCACAACATGAACTGTATTAAGGGGTCGCGGCACTGGGAAGGTTGAGAACTGCTGCAATAATACCCAATCTCTCTTAACATCTGCGTTTTCACAAGGTGGCTCTTTGTACAAACCTTCCTTCTGGTTTCAAAAGGAAAAAAAAAACCCTGTCTTGTACTTAGTCCCCTCACCGTGCCCTTTAACTTTTCCTCTCCAAGGACTCGCCCTGTCACCCATGCACCCTTATGCCTCGCCTTAAAGTAACAATTCTCTACCACACTGTACATTCCACCGGAACCCCTCTCCTTCCTTACTTTTGCTACTTAACTCTTTGAATGAGTTCTCTAGACGGGCTCAACACCAACTTCATCACCAGCACGTGGCTCTGGTCGGCAAATTCTACCCCTTTTGACCGGGGCCTCCTACCCTCCCACCTGGCTCTTTGTGCCTCACCTGTCCAGCAGGTCCCTAGCCTGCTCTTGCCCTATCTGCCAAGTGCCCGCTGGCAGTGAGGCCACTCTCAGTGACCCGTTTCTCCCAGGTTCCTCAGCACTGCTCAGTGTGGCCTCCCACCCCCTCATGCCTCTGCAAACCTCTGCCACTTTCCTCTGCCTGCAGATTATGCAATGAAGAAAATCATCCCTCCAGCATGAAGTCCTCTCCTTCCAGCACCCCCTCCTCTCCATCTTCCATCTCCTCCATCTCAGGAGATGACCAGAGCCCTGTCTTTCCTCCATCTGGAGCCTGAGTCCCTCCTTCCCAATTGCTCTGCGACCAGGCTCTATCGCTGATCCAGCCCCTTCTTCCTTCCTCCTTGGGCTCCTTCCCTTTGAGGACCAGGACTGGCTTCCTGGCATGCAACCTGTGCAGTCACACAGGGGCCTGCACTTAGAAGAGCCCCACACTGGTTTCAGGCTCTGCTCTTGCTGTCTTAAATTTCTTAATAATTTAACAAGAGGCCCCCATTTTCATTGTGGACTGGGCTCTACAAGTGATATAGCTGGTCCTGATGAGAATAAATACTCAAGTATTTCCCATCTTAAAAGTTACGTCTTTATGAAGCCTGCCTCTTACTGGCTTGTCTCTTCTTCACTTCCTGACCAGCTTCTGAAAATAGTGCTGTATTCGTTTCTCAGCATCCTCACCACCTCTTTGCTCCACACCCCACGGCACCTGGTGAGCAACCTTCCCTAATGTTCTGAGATTATCAATGCCATCCTAATCGCCTCATCTATGGAATACCTCAGCCCTGCTACTCACTTTCTTGGCAGCATCTGTCACCATAGACCACTCCTTTCCCAAACTCTCTTCCCCTCAGCTTCAGTAGTTCTACCCACTCTGGGTTCACCTTCTCCCTCTTTGACAGCTACTTCTGCCTCTCTGACAGAGTCCCTCTTGGCTCTGTTCTCCTGTTGAGAATAGGGCATCACAATTACAGTTACTGTTAACTTACTGTCTGTGTTTCCACTAAATTGAAAGCTCCTCTAGGGCAAGGACCATGCTGTATTCAACCCTATATCCCCTAGTGCCTGGCAGAGTGCCTAGCACAGCAAAGGCACACAATAAATGTCTGATGAATGAGTGAACATTGGAGTCATCTGTGAATCCTATATCTGGCATTTGGTCACTATAACCTATCACTGAATCAGCCTCTAAAATAATTCTGAACTCTTTGCCCCTGTCTAGCCCTCACTTCCTATGTTAGTCTTCTAACAAGTCTTCCCTCCCCAGATTTGCATCTTGTATTTGATCTTCCACTGGCTTCCCCACAGCCAGTGACCGTTCTAAGATGTGCATTTGATGTATCACACTTTAGGGTAAAATCCTGACATGCCAACCCCCTTAGCATGACTCACAAGACTCTCTAAGATCTGTACCAGTCTACCACTCCAGGTTCATCTCTGGTCATTCCCCACTTCACATCCTATTTCAAGGCACCATGAACTTCTTACCCGTTCCCAAACATGCTGAGATTTTTCATGGTGAGCTTCTCAACCTGGAATGCTCTTCCTTACCTAACTGGCCAGAACTGAACACATTTATCTTTCAATACTCATTTCTAAGGTCAGTGCTTCTAGAGAGCCTTCTACAACTCCATCTCAAACAAGGATTGTCTCTCGTTTGTGGTCTCAAATTATTTTCTACGTGTCCCTTTTCAGGTTGCATTGTAAATACATGCTGACCTATATGCCTATCTACAAAACTATAAGACTTTCAGGATTGGAATTTGCCCTATTCATTTTTCATTTTAAAACTTCAAATAGTGACTGGCACCTAAAATGAAACCTTTAAAAGTTTTAATCATATAGGCTATCATGAATTCTTATAAGGATTTTGTTCTGTCAACTCCCTTGAAACTGCTCTTAGCAATATTTTTTTTCCTGTAATAGCCAATTAATTTTTTCTCAACCTATTTTTTGAAGTCATTCTTTTTTAGTTATGTAATACTTTTTCTTGGTTCAGAAGGTCAAGTGTGATAAAAAGTTAAAACAAAAAAAAAATCGGCTTCCTATTTTACAACTCCCACCCTCATCCCACCTCACTTTTCAGAGGCACACATCTCTAAATAATGTAAGTACACTGCTATATTTTGATCTATGAATTTTAGACAGTACACTGACTTTCCATCAAGCTACATGAGGATTTCTTTTTTTGCAGAATCAAGGATATTTTGTTATTCAGTCAACTGACTTTTTGACATACAATATTATTTTACATTAATTTAAAGTGTACAGCATAGTGATTAGACATTTATATAATTTAAGAATTATATAAGAACTAGTCCCCCTGACTAGTTGAGTACTCACCTGTCATTACACATACTTATTACCATATTATTAACTATATTTCCTAGGCTTTACTTTACACCCCCATGACTATTTTGTAACTACCAATTTGTGTTTTTTAACCCCTTCACCTTTTTTCACCCTGCCCCCCAAACCCTTTCCATCTATCACCCCAATAAATCTAGTACCCATCTGACACCATACATAGTTATTACAATATTATTGACTATATTCCTTATGCTATTACATCCTTATGACTACTGTGTAACAACCAAACCCTTCCCCCTTTTCACCCACTCCAAGCCCCCTCCATCTGGCAACCATCAAAATGTAGCTCTCCCAGCCCTATCCTCAAAAGTTTTCTTTGGCTTCTGTCTTATGTGGGAGCTCCTGGCTCCTAGATCACTTGAATTTTTTTTTTTGGTTTGTACTCTCAATTTTTGTAAATATATACTCTAGTACCTTCCTGAAAAAAGGTTTTGAGGACTTTCATATCTGAAAGTGTCTTTATTTTCTATTGTCACACTTGCTTTGGTGTGGTAGTTTTGTTGGTAAAGATGGTCACAGTAATTCTTCCTACCACTTTTATTTCCACCATTTTTAAATATGACTTTGCAACTTCTTCCATCAAAAAGTGGAGTCTACAGAGAAAGACGGATGTTATGTGATTTTGCTTATATGTGGAATCTAAAGAACAAAACAGAAACAAACTCATAGATACAGATAACATTTTGATGGTTGCCAGGTGGGAAGGGGTTGAGGGGGTGGGTGAAAAAGAGGAAGGGATTAAGAAGTACAAATTGGTTGTTACAAAGTAGTCATAGGCATGTAGGGTATAGTATAAAGAATATAGTCAATAATATTGTAGTAACTATGTATGGTGTCAGATGGGAACTAGATTTATTGGGGTGATAGATGGAAGGGGGTTGGGTGACAGAGTGAAAAAGGGAAGGGATTAAGAAGTACAAATTGGTAGTTACAAAATAGTCATGGGGATGTAAAGTAAAGCATAGGGAATGTAGTCAATTATATGGTAATAACTATGTATAGTGCCAGGTGAGTACTAGGCTATTCAGGGGGGGGGGGTCACGTCTTAAATTATACAAAATGTCTAACCACTATGCTCTACACCTGAAATTAACATAAAATAATATTGAATGTTAACTGTAGTTAAAAATTTTTTTAAAGGGGTCGGGTGGGAAAGTGAAAGGGAATAAGAGGTTCAAATTTCCAGGTATAAAACAAAGACATCATGGGGGTGTAATGTACAGCATAGGGAATACAGTCAATAATATTGTGATAGCACAGTACAGTGTCAAATTGTTGCTGGGCTTATACTGGTGATCACTTCTTCAGGCATATAAATGTTGATCAAGTAAGGTGTACACCTGAAACTAATATAATGTACGTTAGCTATATTTTTTAATAAAAATCTTAAAAGAAAAAAAAAGTGGAGTCTGTGTCCCTACTCCTTATGACTTGTTTTGACAAATATAATATGTTGGCAGCGACATTGTGTGACTTCTGAAGCAAAGACTCAAGAAGCCTTACAGCATCTGTTCTCACCCTCTTGTAATGTCAACCTGAGACTACCATGGGACTAAGCCAGGGCTAGCCCAGGAAAAGGAATAAGAAAATTATTCCTGAAGACTGGGAAAATAGTTACCTGTGTTATGTAGCAATGAAACAATTGGCAACAAGAAAACCAGGAAAAGGTGGATTTGTCGTAAAAGTAACAAAGCTTAAACTCAAGGCCTCTCGCATGTACCAACATCTTCCAAAGCCCTTTTTCTTCTGCAAATAGACATTCATTTTAATTTTGTATTCCTTTCCTTAAAGATGATTTTTAAACTGCATAAGCTTCATGGCCACAAAGCCTGGATCTGCCACTGAGAACAACCAATTCAAAGCAGCATACTTTAAAAAAAAGAAAAAAAAATCCTAAGAAAAGCAAGATTCCCCCCAAAATGGTTGATGCAATGTAGGTTGAAAATTAATCTGACCAAGAAAATATTCAGGAACAAAATTTTAAAGGACTCCAACATCAATAATGAAAGGTTTATCAGAGCTAGTCCACAAAGGAAGCCCAGGCAGAGAAGTGCCCTGTTTGCCCTCCTTTAGGATTGCGGACCTAATCCGCACTAGTTCTCAGTCTCTTGAAGTAGCAAAATCTGCACTTACCCGATGCTGCCACCAGGTGGCAGACGTGGCTTATTCAATTATTTTGCCGCACTGTGCAAAACACAAAATGTCTTGTTTAATTCTGTTTTATGAGGTAAGTATTGTGGTTTTCCTCATTTTTCAGGTGATGTTTAGAGATTTTCAATAACTTGCTCATATAGGGTGATTTTTGCCATAATTGTAATTTGGGGATTTGCAAGTTAATTCTGTCAGCACAAGACGGGAATTGGGGAAAGGCAGGCTAGGAAATGTCTGCCAGCTTTCCTTCTGCTTCCAGTTTGTGTCCTGAACTGTCCCCAAACTACAAATGCATGCAGCAGAGTATAGCATGTCTTTGAAACATTCTGTATCACCCCTATTTATTAGTCTGTCTTTCCCCTCTTGGTGTCATCCTTATGGTAAAATCTTGGAATGCACGTGCTGTTTCTTTCATTTCTGCAGCGCTAAAACCTGTTCAGCACATATTAAATGGAAAGCAAATGAATAGACATCTTTAAAGAGGAGGAAGGAAACACCACCTGCCCTTCCCCATCCCACAAGGCTGAGGAAGGATGAGGTTGAGTCTCAATGGGAAAAAGTCAGCACCACTTCATAGGAGTCTTAGCACGCGAAACAGAACCTCTCCCATGGCTGCAATAACCATGAAGGGAGCACCCAGAAAGACATATTGATATTGCCTGGTACTTGGGACTTGTAAAAATACAACACACACACACACAATTTCACTTTCAGTGACTCTGAGATTTGGTGTTAGAATTAAATTCAAAGAACATGACATTGCCCTTGATTTTCATATTGTTTTAGAAGCATTTGGACTAAACTTGAGGAGGTACGAACCAAGGAAGGGACACAGAATCATAAATGCTCAAGGAGTCTGAATATGAAACCACCTAATGGAATACACAAAATTGATTGTTAGCTGAAACCTCATATGAGAAATATTTAAATTAGACCTTAGAGGCAATTTACATTTAAAATCAATTAATTTTAAAAACAGGGCCAGCTTTAATAAAATCAGTCAACAAATTTTATTGAACACCTATTACATGCTATTGGGTTGTTGGAAAAGTCATGACGTATTTTTTCTATGTTTTTCAAAGGTCATTTATTTATATAAAGAACGAAGATCAATCAATGACATATTGCCTGTTTTGTTCGATAATCTTTTGCCGTCTTTCAGTGAGCTTCATAATTCCTCGTTCATAGAAGGACCTGTCTTTATTGGCGAAAAACTGAACAAGGTGCTGATTTACAGACTCATCTGAA
The DNA here is from genome assembly GCF_001890085.2 of Hipposideros armiger. NCBI lineage: Eukaryota > Metazoa > Chordata > Mammalia > Chiroptera > Hipposideridae > Hipposideros > Hipposideros armiger. The sequence goes on from NW_017731386.1 coordinate 5,474,846, forward strand.
TTGAACATTATACCACGCAAGGAGTTTTGAAGAGAGCGAAACAAGTGGAAGTCTGACGGTGCAAGGTCAGGTGAGTATTGTAGGTGTGGCAACACATCCCATCCAAGCTCCAATAATTTTTGACAGGTGATCAAACTTGTGTGTGGTCTCGCGTTGTCTCAATGGAACACAACTCCTTTACAAGTAACAAGCTCTGGACATTTCTGGATAATGGATTCGTTCAAACTGTCCAATTGACAACAGTACACATTTAAATTGATTGTTTGGTTCCTTGGTAGATGCTCGAAAAACATGACACCTTTAAAATTCCACCACACTGAGAGCATAGCCTTCCTCTGATGAATGTCTGCTTTCCATGTCATTTGAGGCAAATCATCACGTCAGGACCAAGACAATTTGCACACCACATTGTTGTAAACAATCCACTTCTCATCACCAGTTATCAGTCGCCTCAAAAAAGGATTGTCTTCCTCACGTTTAATAAGCATATTGCAGATGTTTAAAAGCACCGTCAAATGAATTTGTTTGAATTGATGCGGAACCCAAATATCGAGCTTGCTTAAGTATCCCAGCTTCTTCAGGTGGTCATGAATACTTGAATGATGGATGTTCAATGTTTCTGCAATCTCTCATGTTGTATAACGTGGGTTTGCCTCAATTAATGCCTTTCTTTTGTCATCATCAACCTCAGTGGGCCTCCCTGACCGAGGAGCATCGTTTAGATCAAAATCACCAGCACAGAATTTCATGAACCATCGTTGGCACTGACGTTCTTGTAGAGCAATTGTCACCGTAACTTCATGCAACTTTTCACAAGCTTGACGCGCTTTTTCCCTTTTATGGAAGAAAAACAGTAAAATATGGCAAAAATGCAGTTTGGTCTTTCATCTTCAACTTGTTGTAAAATCTCCAAAACTCAACCAAATCGCTCAATTGTTTTTTAGAATGAAGCTAGAACTGTCAGCTGTCAAATGACACAGTAATAACATAGAAGCGAATGACTATAGTACTTCCAAAAATGAATTAGTGCCATCTGTCGCAAACATGCGTCATGAGTTTTCCGACAACCCAATAATACTGGGGATACTCTGGTAAGCCAAACAGACACAGGACCTTACAATCTGGAAGAGACAGATCAATATTAAATCAAAAATGATAAGAAATTAACTAAATAATTGTGCTATAAAGTATTTGCAGTCAAATGTCTGAAGTCAGTGCCAAAAGTATCGACTGCAAAAAGTGACATGGGTGTTGGACTGGCCAAGTGGCTCAGTTGGTTAAGAGTTGGCTTAAAAGTGCGAGCTCTGAGCAACAGGGCCGCTGGTTTGATTCCCACATGGGCCAGTGACGCTGCACCCGAGCTGAGCTGTCACTGAGCTGCCAACAGGTGGCAGGATGGCTCAGCTGGTGTAACAACAAGATTGCCTGTTCGATGGTGGGCTATGCCCACCCATAACTAAGACTGAACTCGGCACCTTTCCTGAGCTGCTGCCCGGATGTCTCAGTGGATAGAGGGTGCGCTCTTAACAACAAGGCTGTCGGGCTCGACTCCCACATGGGATGGTGGCTACGCCCACCTGCAACTAAGATTGAACACAGCACCTTGAGCTTAGAGTCCACGAGCTGCTGACGGGAAGCCAGGTGGCGACTGGTGCCCTCCACAATGAAGATTGAAGAACAACAACTTGGCTGGTCCCCTTCCCCAATTCTGCAACACTGTTCCCCTCCCCCAATTAGCCAATAAAATCTTTTTTTTTAAGTGATATGAGTGTGGACAAGAACAAAATAAGTTGCCCTTTGTGCCTGAAAATATGTTGATGACATAGATGATCAAATTGTTATAGAACATGTTTTCTTACTTGGTCCCCAGCATACTTAATAGGATGCAAATTCTTGGAAAATGCTACAGCGTGCCTGCCATCTGGGAACAGTTTCCTCCTGCATGAAACTGGCCAAAAAGGGCCATCACCTGAGTGCATTGTTCTCAAGTCAGTTAGCTGACCAGGACAGGCCCATATACACGCTGCAGCGGTGCTGGGTCTTGGAAGAGGCCGAATTATTATTTTTTTATTATACATATTGGTTTATTATTGCTTCCATAATTATGAAAAAATATTAATAATAGGGAAAACTGCATAGATATATAACTCCATATTACCTTTGCAATATTTCTATAAATCTAAAATTGTACTAAAAGTTTGCTTAAAAAAAAACAAAAAATGACTAAAAATAGTTTCTCAGTTTCCAGTTGGTTTAAAATGTTATCAATGTATGTTTTCCTAAAAGATTCCTTTTCCTTATTTTTCCAACTTTCAATATTTATTTAAGCTCTCTGAAATGTAATTCATACGGTAACCAATGTGCTGTCATATTTTGAATAGTTTCAACGTCATTATCAATTCAGAATCAATTAGTTCTTTTAAGTTAAAATTGTTGATATGTGGGTTTTTCATGTGTATAACATGAGATTTTACACTACTTCTTCCAAGTTATTGGATTTAAAAGTATTTTTGAAAATGTACTAATTTTTATGAGTCTGTTAGATTCCAAACATAGTCAATAGGGATTGTTGTAAGAGAAGCTGAAAACATACGATGCTAATGTATGATGACGCTGTGGAGCGATTTTGATTCAGTAACAAATGGCATTCATAAAATATGCATGTTAATGACAGCGTTAAATTTATGGAAGAGGCCGAATTTTTAATCAACAGTTTGAAATAAGAAAACTCCCACCTAACCTCATTTGCCTCCTCTTTCGCTGACCTCAGGAAGGAACCACTGGGTCAGAGGCCACTTATTACACTTAATTCTGCAAATCAAAGGACAGTATAAGCACACGGTTCTACCTCAGCAACCCTGGAGGAGATGCACGCATCATGTTTCAAATCTCAAAGTGCTGGAAACAATACAAAGTCTTACAAATATGATAATGAAACAAATCAACTCCTAATCCCCAGGCTCTGATTAGATCAGACATGGAGGCTGCGAGCACTAAACAACTGGGCACTAAACAATGACGCACTAAACAACTGGGCAGCAGAGAGACACGTGACACTAGCTTTAGGAAGATGCTGTGGGGAGTGGTTTCGGGGTTTCAGGAAGAGAAGCATTTGGACTCATGCACAATCCAGGCGGGAGGTGCTGGAGGACTGGCCAAACGACCTGGGGTTCTCACGTGGGCTGCGTGCTTCAGCAGGACTTCAGCCGAGTGGATTCGGGGGTGTATGAGCTCACTCTAAGTTGCTCCAGACAACAGGGCTAGACCCATGGCTGGAAACACATGGAGGCAGATTCAAGTTCAATACATGGAGGAACCTCAGAGCAACTCAATGGGATTGGGTAACTTCACTAGGGAACGACCTTTCCATCACGGGACATATTGAACTGGAGGCTGAAAGAGTGCCGGTCAGAGGTGACATCAACGGGATCCCGCAACCTTCCACGTTCCTCATACCTGGGCTTTGGAAGCTCATGGGTGGATGGACCAACACTGCCCGACAAGCTTGTGGAGGGGAGCACAGCCGCTCACATGACACCAGCCTCAGTGAGTGTGTCTGCAGGCTCATGAGCAGTCCTCAGTGCATCAGCTCCAAGGGGGAGAGAAATGGTGGGCAGGGCTAGGAGACAAGAGGAAGCGGGCTGCTGGCCTGGGCCTTTGCTCAACACATAAACACCCCAGTCGAACCTCTCTGAAGGAACATGGCCACCAGTCACACTCGGGGCGGCCTGAGCATAAACCCACCTCCGCCTTGCATATGAGGGGAGAGGGCACTTCTCACTCCTTCAAGATCAGGCTACCTTCCTCGGTGCAAAGGGACTGAGGAGCACCTACAGATGCTTTCTATAGACAAAGTGAACAGCGTGGGGAAAGGGCAAGACAGAATATTCCCAGTAAGCTTCATTAAAAATCTCATCTAGGGCCGGCCGAGTGGCGCGATGGTTAAGAGCTGGCTTGGGACGTCAGAGGACCTGGGTTCGGATCCCACATATGAGGGCCAGTGACACGGCCCTCTACAGCTAAGATGCTGAACAACAGCTCAACTTGGAGCTGGGCTGTTGTGAGTCGGCGACGGCCTAAGCTGCAGCCCCTGTGGCAGTGGGTTGCCATGAGCTACCATGTGTAGCCAGCAGCCGCAGTGAGCGGCCGTCCAGAAGCCAGTGACTGATCTGCCTCGCCCCGGAAGAGCACAATGATGGTGCCAACTTGGGCCAGTGAAGCAACGTCCTCCACAACTAGATTGAAGAACAAAACGACAGCAACTTGCCTGTTCCCCTTTCCCCAATTCCCCAGCACTGCTCCCATCCCCTCAATTCCCCAATAAAAATCTTTAAAGAAATAAAAAAATAAATCTCATCTAATTAAAACGATCAGACTTTCAAATACATGTGGAAGTCTTCCCGGGCATGGGTGCAGCATTCACATGGAATTTGCCTCGTGGGAAGCACAGGGGCCTGGGAACTGCCCTCCTGAGCAGGGCCAGGGCACACAGGGAGAGTGAGGAACTAGAGGAAGAAGGAAGCTGGTGAGAGCCTCCTCCACCTCCCAGAGGAAAAGAATTATCCTTGTTCAAAAGACTAAGTTCTACTGAACCCCATGCTGATCTTAATAAGAGGCGAGATCATTGTAAAAGAGAAATTTTAATTTATGCTGATAAAAAAAAATCTTAGGAGAGAACATCCTGAGGGTTCTGGGAAGCAGGTAAGTCATGGCCGTCTGCATTTTCTTTCAACACAGGGAGCACCTGAGATCCTACAGACAGGAAATGTGGAGAAGATAAATCCAAAGATACATGCATCAGGTACACGCCAAAGTTCACCTGTGAACAAAACAGCAACAGCAGCAAGAAGCTGGATTATTTCAGCAGTGGAAATACTTTGTAAACAATAATGTTCAACTAAAATCAAGTCACATCTTTCAAGACATGTACTGGGACTTGATGTGTCCTGTCACTTAGTAGCATGTAGTGGGAAACAAGGAGAATCCTCAATGGGACTCAAGAGTCCAATTCCAAGGTCTCCTTTCCCAAGAGTCACCCCATGCCTCTTTATCGCAGGACTCATTCTTTTGTCTCCTTCCTGTCTACCCTGAGCTTCACGCAGGAGGGCTTTCTTTCAGCTCTGGGCCTCTGACCACTGCCAGGCTGATTTTCATTCTGTTCCCTGACGTAAAAGTCATCTGGTAAAAATAATGGCAAAATCCTGCATTTTCCTTGAGAACATGTGATGCCAGTTAAGTTCTCCAAATTCTCCAGAATAAAGATGGAAGGCCCAAAATGAAGAGATGAGGAAGTCTACTCAAGGTTTGCCATCAATGCCAGCAAGCCAGGAAGACCTTCGAAGTATGTGACGTGCTCCCAGGGCTGTGCATTCCTGTGATAACATCAGATGGCCATCCTCATGTTCCAGGCTCCAGGCTGGGGGCTGAGGTCAAGTGAATTCCTTCAGATTTGGGCACATGTGGGTGAAGAGTACACAGGAGCTCTCTGTACTACCTTTGTAATTTTTTTGTAAATCTAAAATTATTCCACAATTTTAAAAAATTAAAGATGTGTGCACATGAGAATTATAGCGATGCTGAGAAATACTACTTTGACGCACCATATATTTGTGCCCACCCATTCCCTCTCCTAGCAACCTGCATGGGACAGGCTCAAGATCCCCATGGCCCCAGGTGACACAGCTTGCCTCAGCGAAGCAGGCAGACATGTTGGTACAAGGGCAACACCTCTGCACACCATATCTATCCAGTATCTATAGGGAGATTGTATCAATCAAATACTGTAAAACATAACCCTGGTTTTGGAGAAACACAGGAAAATGCAGAACACTTTACCATGAGTTCACCTGCCCATTTATTATTGGCGAGATTAAATATTTGCACTGTTTCAATAAATTTTCAAGAATTGTTCCATGCAGCCTAGCTGCCTACTCGGCTTCCTGGAATTCTTTGCAAACATAAAGTCCTAACAGAAAGTGCGAGCCCGGAAATATATCTTCCTAAAGAATCAACCTGTTAGAAACTTAGCTTTAGTGTTGTGGAATCTACAACAATAACTTTTAGTCATTTTAACCCTCAAGAAGGTGATTTACAGGGTTAATAGAGTAAAATTTATTGAATCTTTCTATGCAGCTACTCTATTCACCATAAAGCATTTTACTCTTCATGAGATCTCTGCAGTGAGGAAAATAATGATTGAAACAATAGAATTACTTTACTTATTTACTTATTTCTCATTTATACTCCAAAGCTCTTCCACAAGATTTGTGAGCATCAAAAATACACGTAATAAGAGCCCCCGGAAAAGTGAAGATATGGATGAAACGGAAAATAAGATGGCGCCACAGATGAAATTAGAAGCTTAATGGTAGCCCATCAGCCTCTGAATGTTCTCCTGCTTCTAAAAATTACTCAGCACTATTAGGGATAGAGTTCTGGGGTATGTAACATACCAGGATCTTAAAACGGGGTGTCGTATTTTGCAATCATGCTTACCTTTCTCTCTCGACTCTCAGAAAGCTTTTGGAAGACATCTTGGTTTCGTTGCCCAGTTTTCTGGTCAATGCAAATCATCTGGCATCTGTGACAAGGCCCCAAAACCTGGGAGGTGAGAAGGTAAAAGGTAGTGTTGCCATGAAAGTGACCAGACCCTCCCACTCTGCAGGGAGGAATCCAGGTCCCGGAGGATTGGTTGTAAAAGGCCGACTCCCAGCCAATTTCAGACTTACACGGAAATGCTCAGTATTCTAACTGTTAAGGAGCCAGAAAGTGGCACCTCGTCACAGTGCCACTGGGGAATTATCTGTATTTATCAGCTAAAAGGAGGCTGCTGCAGGGCTTTGCAGAGAAAGAAAAGAGTGGCTGTGAATCTCAGATGGTTATCGGGGAACGTTGAGGAATCCCAGGAAAAAAACTGATTGGAGGACAAACTGGGAGAATATGAAGTCCCACAGACCTGGCACCGAGTCGCTGTGAGAAAGTCATCAGAAGGAACCTTAGTGTGTCCACGTCCTTTGACCCAACAATTTCACTACTAGGGAATTAACCCAAGAAAAGGATAAGAAGTACAAGCACAGATTCATATACAAGGGTAATTCTCACATTATTTACAATAAGGAAAATCTGAAACATCAAAGAGAGAAGAATGGTGAAGCCAACCACACTACATCGGTGTGATGCAGGTCTTAAAAACAACCTATAGGGCCGGCCGAGTGGCGCGATGGTTAAGAACTCGCTTGGGATGCCAGAGGGCCCCGGTTCGGATCCCACATATGAGGGCCAGTGACACTGCCCTCTACAGCTAAGATGCTGAACAACAGCTCAACCTGGAGCTGGGCTGCCATGAGTCGCCGGCGACGGCATAGGCTGCAGTCCCTGTGGCAGTGGGTTGCCATGGGCTACCGTATGTAGCCAGCAGCCAGCGTGAGCGGCCAGCAGCCGCAGTGAGCGGCCGTCCAGAAGCTGGCGACTGATCTGCCTCGCCAGAGAAGAGCGCAATGATGGTGCCAACTTGGGCCAGTGAAGCAACATCCTCCACAACTAGATTGAAGAACAAAACGACAGCAACTAGTCTGTTCCCCTTCCCCCAATTCCCCCAGCACTGTTCCCATCCCCCCAATTCCCCAATAAAAATCTTTTAAAAAAATAAAAAAATAAAATAAATAAAAATAAAATAAAAACAACCTATAAAGGGTTTTAAATAAAATGGGAAATATTTTTATTTTTATAACTGAAATAAGCAGGAAACAAAATTACATGTGTATTCGTGTGTGTGTGTGTGTGTGTGTGTGTGTGTGTGTACTGGGGGTGCCAAAAAAATGTATACAAATGACTTGCATTCATCTTTTATTATCAGTATATATTGAGTATTACACTTTTAATACAGTTTTTTTCCTTTCTTAAAATGTGTATACATTTTTTGGCATCCTCTCTCTATATATATATACACACACACATGTACACATACCACATAAAACACAGTACACAGCTTCTTAACAGGGTCATATTTCTATTCTGGATGGTCTACCACGAGCATGAATTACTTTAATAGGGGGACAACCCCTTACAAACATTAACATAAAAAAAAAGAAAGTGCAGCTCAGCAGTGACAAAATAATTGTTTTACTGCACAAGCAAAAGGTGCAAAGGCACTTGATTTTCTCATAACCGTTTTCTCCTCTGCTCACTCATGAGCAAACACAAAGTGAGCACTGAAATTAGAAATACTCAGCAAAATCTAGATGTGTCTTAGCCTCTTCCTATCACTCGCATTCTACCTGGTAGGCATTAAGGCTGTGGCAATATAACCTCACTGTGATACCAAAGTCAAGATTCCAGGCCTCATAAGCAGCTGGCATGCCATAAAGGAGCTCTGCCTGGTACTCGCCTTGGGACGCTCAGCAGACCCGTGACCTCTGCAGGCCTCATTTTCCCATCTAGTTCCTTAGCTGGATTTGATAGAAGTCCCAGTACTATTTCAGAGAAGCCAAGCCCAGGCCTGGCACTCAGTCATGCTCAAAAGTGGAAACTATATCATCATTATGATGCATGACAATACCCAAGACAGTCAGTTTATACAACTGGCTAATAACACTACTACTGTCAAAGTAATAACACTATTATTGTCAAAGTAATTTCATGCCCCACTGCAGAACTGGGCATGTTCTGTGCAGATGACCCACCCTTCTCTCCCCAGCTATTCCTTACCTTTCCTGTCCATTCATTCCCTCAACAATTATCGAGCACTGACTCTGGGCCAGGGTTGTTCTAAGCCCTAGCGGTACAACGGGGAGCAAAACAGACTTGGTCCCCGTCGTTGTATGCTCTGAAGGAGTAAGCCGGTGCTGTGCACAGCATGACGATGTGATGGGTCAGGAACATCCTTTCCAAGGAGGTGGCATCTGAACTGAGACCCTGAAGTCACTGCTGAAAGAATGCACCAAGCAAAAGGGACAGCAAGGGCCAAGGAACTGAGGCAGGAAGTTTGGCTTGTTTAGGGAATGGAGAGAAAGTTGCTATGACAAGCGAGGGAGAGGGAAGATGACCTCTGAGAGGTTGGAGAGTTCCAAGAAGCCGGTTAGCTAGCAGAGACTGGCAGGGTCAGGTCTGGGGGTGGTTGGGGGTGGCCATATCTGCCCAGAGCTTGGGGAGAGAGGGCATCCAGGTGGCTTTGACTCTGACTGCAAGCTCCTCCCAGCTGACAGCCGGACAAAAGTCAGAGCCCTGGGAGAAGGTGCAGCAGCCTTGGGCACTGAAGTAGTCCTAGGCATCTACTAGGCATCTGAGTCATCCTCCACAAGCTCCAGATAGCGGAAAGGTCTAACAAGTTTCAGCAAGATAAACTCATAGATATGAACATTCCCAGACAATAGAGTCTAAGCCTAGACATGATGACAAGGTGGAGGCAGCACTGAGCGGTTGATCACCTGGACAGGGCACATTCTCTCTTTCTCACGTGAAACTGACTGCTGCCACCCTCATGGGGAATAAAGAATGGATCCTTCCCCGGGCATCTCAGAATGCAGACATCACATACCCTCCTGCTGAGGTTTAGAGGGTAAGAGTCAAACCAGGAGGGATTCCCACCTGCCACCATCCTGGCCTACCCTCAGAGAAAGATAACAGAATTTCACAGAACTCACCTGGAAATGCAAGGAACCAACTGAAATCCCATCCCATTTCTCTTCTTCAAAAGCACTAGTTCCACTGGTAATAATATTGGCACGGAAACGCGAGATGAGATCTTTCATGGGGAGTACTTCTTCCTTTCCGTTCTCATCACTGTTGAAGACATACCAAAAAGGGAAGGGGTGGGGATGGCACTGCTGTAAAAATTCAATGTTTCTACCATTCGATGCCTGACTTCATCTACTGTACTCTGGCCTGAGGCCTGGATGATAAGAATAAGCTCATACCACGAGTTCAAGGCCAAATGGTACCCATCTGTTAGACAGACCTCAGTGGTCTCCCCTGGGATATGATCCCATGTCCATGAAGAGGCCCACAAGAGGTAGTATGATGGATGAGTCGATTTTAGTTTAAGAGATGAAGAATTTTGTAAACCAGATGAACAGAGGTCTAGTGAATGAACTTCTGAGAAAATACCAAAGCTACAAAGTGAGTCAGGATGAGGCGTTTAAAGCATGTCAACAAGCTTAATTACCAAGGACCGAAAAAGTATCCAGGGCTCACACATTTTTAGATATTAAAACATCATAAAGCAATATAGAGTATACGTGGGGAGGGGGTTGAAATTTTCTTCCTAACTTCCATCCTGTTTAGAATTTTAACTAGCATATACAATTTTTGTAATTCTTGTTTCAAGTTTTTGTTTACTGCCATGAGGTCACATAAAATGGCTCTCTGCACCTCCATGCACCCCCTCCCCCAAGGGAAAAAAGCACTTGAAAAAGTATCTGAAAACTTCAACAAAAGAGCACACTCTATGATCCCATCATATTAAGTTCAAAAACAGGTGGAACTGTCTATGTTCACCATAGACAGTCAGAACAGTGTGACTCTCAGTGGGGCTGACTAGGGGCTGGGGTAGAGTGAGGTTTCTGGGATCCTGGAAATGTTCTCTAATGATAGGGGTGGTGGTTATATGGGTATATACCTCTGTCAAAGTTCACTGAGCTATGGACTGGAGATTTGTGCATTTCGTTGTACTTCAATAAAATTTTTTTTTAATTATTTTAAGTTGAGGGGGGAAGTCCTTGAGCATGACTGGAATATTCCCTGGAGACAGAACTGAAAGGCTCTGGGGGCAGGTAAGGGGTCCACAGCTGCATTCCAGCTCCCTTCCCGACAGTGAATGGGGTGAGAAAAGCCAGGAGCAGGATGACAAAGCCTCGCTTTGCCACCATGTGCTACTCCCATAATCTATGAGGAACTACAGTGTCCTCATCTGAAATGAGAGGGTTAGCACTTCCCAGTCCTAAAATATTTGGATTGTGGATTTACCCTCAAGGTTATAAACCCTCCCTCTGTACTTTGTAAAAGGGAAGTTTTTATGTCCAAAGGCTTTTGTGGTCAGCATGTACTCAATGATAGCAGCCATCAAATTCAAAAATAGAACACAGGGATACAAAAACCAGGACCCCTGGGGACCATCACCATGTGATCGTCATGGGGATATTCCTCTTACCTTTGCCTATCTTACCTGTCCTGCCTACCCCCTGCTTGTCAGCCCTGCACTAATCCAACTGGTAGGAAATGTGGTACTGTCTTGGTAGGAAATGTGGTACTCTGTTGGTAGGAAATGTGGTACCCTCTTGGTAGGAACCAAGGTTGCAGCAAGCTTATCTCCACCTCCTATTTTTCCACATCAAGAATCCCAGAAAACCGCACACCTGCTCTCTCCAGGGCTCTGGGAGCCTGAAGAGGAGGGTCACTTGGTGCTGAGAAAACTCAGAGAATGCCCAGGGACTAGGCAAGTGTGTCACACTCCTGCTTCCAAGGAGGACAGGCTGGGTCAGGGCAAGGGAACTCAGTCGCATGTTTTTGCCAGACTGTAAACAGGTATTACTGCAGGCAGCCCACCTTTGTCGTTTTTATTAAGCTATATGTGTGCCTGCTTGCTAATGTGCACACACATGCATAGGACCATGTGGCACGTGACAGTCACAGGTATGTGCACACCCCACCCTGGCCTGCGGACTAGGTGAGCAGTTCAGCTCTCACATAACAGTGGGGGTTATTTTTTGCCCTAATTGTCTGATTACCTTGGGACTTCAATTTCTTCTAAGGAACAATGACGGAGATTGGACCAACCAAGACCCATTCTAGAGCTGACCTATTTCTAATACTGTCAGAGCAGGCAGAGGTGCTTGTTCTGTCTGATGATGCGAACAAATAATACCCACAATTACAACTTTAAAAGCTTTCATAACCACTCTTCATTCAAAATGACTGTGGAAGTAGGGCAAGGCTCCTAGGGGACAGGGGACAGTGGGAGGGTGGGCAATGAAATTGGGTCAAGTTGATAGCAATTTCATTAAAGTAAATGTTTAGAAATGGAATGATTAAAAAATGAGAGTTGGGGTTACCCACTAAGCATCTTGAGGGTATCAAGAAGAACACTGGAGGATAAAAGAGAACCCTCAAAAAAGATTAATGGGAACTTGCCTAAAGGGCTTTGTGACTTCTCTGGGCCTCAGTCTCTCAATGAAGGGCGTCTGGACTTCATGACTCTAGGATCTTTTCTCCCCAGGTAGGTGCCAGGCTCACTTGCAAGGGAAAGTGGTTATGCCTGTGTGCTCTTCTGTGGGTAGAGAGTAAATAGTAAAGGGATCTTACCTAGCATTTAATTGCTGATGAAGTTCCAAAAGACTGGATCTGTTTACCAGCAGATACTGGGCCTCATTTACCAGAGAAAGAGTGGCCGTTGTACCAGAAGATTGACCTAAAAGTGATGGAGTATTTAAAATAAGTTTCTAGATATGGAAACAACCTAAGTGGTTCATTGATGGATGAACAGATAAAGATGTGTTACATATATATATATATATATATATATATATATATATATATATATATATATATATATATATATATATATATAAATGGAACATTACTCAGTCACAGAAAAGAAGGAAATCTTGCCATTAGTGACAACATGGATGGAACTTGAGGGCATTTTGTCAACTGAAATAAGTCAGATAAAGACAAATACCATATGATCTCACTTATATGTGGAATTTAAGAAACAAAAACAATCTCACAGATACAGAGAAAAGATTGGTGGTTGCCAGAGGCAAGGGGTGGGGAGTGGGAAAAATGTGTGAAGGGGGTCAAAAGGCACAAACCCCCAGTTATAAAATCAATTAGTCACGGACGTAATGTACAGCATGGTGACTGTAGTTAATAATAACATATTGCACATTTGAAAGTTGCTAGAAGAGTAAATTTTAAAAGTTCTCATTATAAGAAAAACATTTTTGTAATGATATATGGTAATGGATGTTAACTAGACTTATTGTGGTAATCATTTCATAATATATGCAAATATCAAATCATTATGTTGTACACCTGAAACTAATACAATCCTATATGTCAATTATGCCTCAATAAACAATTTTCAAAAAGTTTAAATTTTTTTAATTAAAAAAATAAAATAAGAGTTGCTTTCTTGGAATGCAAATGAATCATGTTCTGTTGACTCACCTTTCTAAATAGTAAAGACTATTTCCACAGGGGGAAAAAAAATGGTGCCCTGGAAATAATAAAAAAATGTTCTATGCATGACTCAAACGTCTCAGAAACAGAAAGAAAATGAACTCCTAGAATACCCTGTTAATAATCTGGAGGGAAAAATGCTGGAATGAAATTGTTCCAACAAAGAAAATTTGGAGGCAACATTTAGAAGAGGAGAGATGAGACAGTAGGATGGGGCCAGGGGCCCTTCCCAAGATGGCAGGAAAGAGAGGCCTTGATGAGGACCACAGGCCCAGGAAGGTCTTTTGAATCTAGTTAGGGAAGAGCTGGTGTGGCCCTTAGGCAAGTGTGAGATATTGACCTTAGAAATAAATAATATAAGTTTTAAAACTACTGAAAGAAAAGAGAGTGAAAGAAAATATCAAATGTGGCCAGAACTGCTGGCAGCCTGTCACCCAGGCTTTATCTCTCACGTGTTGGGCAGACCTCAGTGTCTTATCCAAGATGGCGATAAAAAGGGTTGGCTGGGCCAACGCCTAGTAAGCTGTCTCCAGACCATGTCTGAGGACCCCAGAGCACATGAGAATGGACACTTCTAAGAGAATCACTTTCCAGACCCTCTCCTGCCAAATGTCTTCACTGCTAAAATGATTTTGTCAGAGAAGGGGGGCAATCCATTCCCACAAAAGATCATTCTCCCACTTCACAGAGGAAAGGCCACCCCTCTCCTTTGGCACATTGCCCTCGGGGCTAAAAATCTCCAGGATGGAAAACAAAAGCCCCATTCAAAACTCTGGGGTCTGTGCTGAGAAAATAAGTCTCTAAAGCTGGGGGCGAATGATCCTCCTGTAGGTCAGATGGGTTCCAATTCTTTGCTCTCCACAAAACTGCCACACCTAATTAAGCTGTCAAGTGACAGATAAAGTCATCCTAACGTTAGAGCCCTGGGTCTCAGAAGAAAGGTGTGAGTGGCAGTGTGTTAACCAGATTCCTTTCATCCCCAGCCCTGTATTGACTGAAATAAGGTTTTTCAGAAGAGAACCAACTTAGCACGAGCAATTCTGGTCATAGATGGCAGTTACTCATGAATATGAGAATTAATGGCAGGGAGTCTAGCAATCTCAATAAAAGATTCATTTTCAACAATGTTTTCTCTTTATGTTTAACAACAATCTTTTAAAACTTATACTTTTATTTTGATCAACTGTGTACTATTAAAAATTATAAGAACTCAAACTAGAAGAAATTTCGTAACACTTAGACTCTTATGATCACAGTAAACTTTAAAAATGTTTATACATTTGAATTTATATAAATTTGAATTAGTTACACCCTATAAATATAATAGGGTGATCAAGGAAAGATTTCCAAACATAAACCACATAACACTGAGCTAAAATTCTGTCAAGAAAGTGGAAGGGAAACACAGGTTGAAGAAGTAACAGGGAAAAAAAATAAAATTTCTGACCATTAATAGACAGTTTGTTCATACATTTTTAATGAATGTTCATGGGAATCAAATTGCTATGGTATTGAGATTCCACTGGCTAATGTTTAAAGGGTGATATAGGAGTTTTAATTTAAAATGACTATATTTACAATATGCTGGAAATCTCATCCTTTGCAACTATTTAAACTATTTTTTAAAATTTATATGACAATATAAAAATGTATGAGGAGGTACTATAGCACTAAAAAAATTCATCTAAGGTATACCAACACAAAAATGTACAAAGACCAGCAGAGGCCTCTCCTCCAAAAAATGGCATCCTTGAAGTGAAGCATTAATATTCACAAGCTGACACTCCCTGGTCCTGTGTCATACAGGCGACAGACTTCTCTCTATGCCCACTTTTGCCTCCCCCAGGCCCACACGTCCCACTAGGACAGTCACGGCCATTCCTGCCTGGCCCCTTGGTTTCCCTCCTTCCCCTCTCTGATGCAGCCTCCATGCCACGCCAGGTGAGTCCTTCTAACACAAGCAGTGTCACAAAGCTCCCCAGCTTAGACTTCTTCAATGAATGTCCCCAACCACTAAACAGTACTTGCTGACTCCTCAGCAGCGCATGTATCTCTTCTCCCCAGCTCTGCCCCATCACTCCCCTACCCATATCCAACCCCCCTAAACCCTTCTCTGAGCCCACGAAATGCCAAGCCCTGCCACGCTGCTCCCAAGTAACTGTCTCGCCTCCCTCTGCCTGGAAAGAAAACTCCTACGCTCCTGTTAAGAGGAAGCTCCAAACTCACATAGTGACTCAAATTGTTTAACATCTCATGACATGAAAAATTGTGAAAACTTGTAAAAGTCTAAGCAGATTACATCTCTGACTCCTCTCTCTTCCCTGAAGCCCTCCGTGACTCACCCCAGGTGAGGAGGATGCCTCCCCGACACCCATGCCTTTTCCACAGACCTTTAGCACATCCCTTATGCTGTAATGTCACTGTCTGCTGGTGAGGCGTTGCCTCTAAACAGAGATCCTGAAGGACCATGATCATTGCTTAATCTCAGCCAGCCTTCTGAGGACCCAGCTGAGCCCCCGAGAGACGAAAGGCGCTGTGAATGATTGGAACTTATTCGAGCACATCATTCATAAGGGTAGCACAGGTCCTGACAAATCCCACTCCTTGCATGTCTCTCCTCATGGAAACGCCCATTTCTTGCTCCCCTTTCATCATGTCTCTGAGCTAATCCATGCCCAAACACCACCAGCTCACCTCCTCGATACAATGAGTGTAAGTTTATTCCCCTTCCCCATCACATAGCGACTCAAATTCTTTAACACCTCGTGACATGAAAAATTGTTAAAACTTGAAAAAGTCTAAGTGGATTGCATCCTTTGACTCCTCTCTCTATCATAAATTTTCAGGGATTCACAGGTACAGCTGCGTGGGTCCCAAGACCCCCCTTAGTGGTCCCCATATAGTCAAAATGCTATTTGGATTTACAAGCCAGTCTCTCTTGAGAGGTCATCTCTAGGCCAGGTCATCCCTGCACAAACCAGTAAGGTAGCAATGACCCGTGCCTTCATTCATCTAGTATTTACTGAGCAACTACTATGTGCCAGGTGCTGTTCTAAGCACTGGGGATGCAACACAAACAAAGCAGACAAAAATCCCTGCCCTCACAGAGCTTATGATCTTGTAGAGGGAAGGCAGGGCATACGCAGAATAACTAAGTAAAAATGCATGACCTATAGGATATGAAAAGTGCCACAGAGAAAAAGAAAACAGGAAAGGGAGCTGGGGAGGTGCAGGGAGGGGCTCTGGTTTGAAGGAGGGCCATCAGGCAAGGCTTCCGTGGGAAGACAGCACTTGAGCAGACACCTGAAAATGATCTCTCCTTCCCCTATGGCACTGTTCACTTACAAAGCACTTCCTTCTCTGCTGTTGCATTTCATCCTGAAAACACCTTATGGCAGAAAAATTGTCAAAACTTTTGAAAGTCTAAGTAGTTGAAGTCTACAGGAGTTGAGGCATCATGAGGCTCAAGATTTTCCAAGGTCTCACAGCTATTTGGAGATACAGCCAAGACAAGAAACTCAGGACATAGCAAGCTACCAAAGATTTTATTTAACAAAACGAAACTGTGCTTCTAAACATGCATGGCTGAGGCCTGCAGAGGCCAAGCAGCCAGCTGGACACCCATCTCAGCCTCTCGGGGTTCTCCTGGGGACCACTCATGGGTCCTGCTGACCTAGCGCCACCAAGGCACCTTTCTGATGAAGGCTGACCACCCCATTTTCTGTACATGAGCAAGTTGCCCTGTAATCCCACTTCATGGGCTGATTGTGATGTGTGAAAAGGTAAGCCCGAGTTCTGGTCCTCTAAGAACCAATCTGAAATGTGATACCTTTGCTGTGTTTCTTCGCGTTTCTTTGAAAGTTTGAACTTTGTTTGATCAAATGACATGGACGGCCCAAAAACTTGGACAACCAGCTTGAAATTTTTTCTCCACAATCATAAGTATTTACCCTGACAAAAAAAAAAAGAGAGAGAATGGTGAATGTAACATAGTATTTCTTTAAGTAATAATCTAAATGGCAAAAAATTAGATATACAATATATGATATATGATGTTATGTATCATATGGTATCATATGGTATCATATGATATATAACATATCATATATCATATCATATCATCCCCAGACAGAAAGAAGCTTAAAAGTGACAGGTGTGCTTAGGAAGCTGCAGGAAAATTTCCAAGACACAGAAGACCTGGGATCTGGGGCTTGTGCAAAGCTTTCAGATCACATAAAAGCTTTCGAAGCTCCTCTTGAAAGACCTTGCTTATATTAATGATAGCCACTAAGAACCACAAACCTTGGAATTATAGACTTTCCAGAGCATTATTTTGCTTTAGGAAGCCCTGGAACCCAGACCCGTGGCTTGGTTTTTCACAATGGAACCTGACTGTAATATGTTCTCTCTCAGCCAAATCATATGGACTGATGTGTTTGGTTTGTGGAAAGAACACTATGCCTATAAATTCCCAATATAAGTACATTTATTGATCTGGTTTTTTTTTTAATCTGCAATCTTCTATAATTTTTAATAGAATTTTAAATTAAAAAAAAAGTTTTAATCTGCACATCACCAGAATTTATAATGCAAAATTGTTAATACCTTACACTGGGATTATAAGATAGAATTTAAAACCTACCTTACTCTTAATTTTTACTGGGAAAAATAGTTGCCTTTCTTTGTCAGAAAGGAAAATGAAGAATGAAAGCTCACTTTGTAGCACATTCTCTCTGGCACTTTGAGAGACTGCACCAAACTCCATTGTCATATTAGTAAGTACTCATGGTTCTGAGCATAAGAAACCTAACCTCTAGCTACCTAAAAAGCTTTATTAATCAGAATATGGGATCTCTCTCAGAGGAAGCTAAATGAAATATACAACCAGGGACAAGCCGGGTAAGTGACTGCAGGTATTCCTAAATGGCTATATTTTTCTTTATGAGAAGATGTGTAGTGACATGCAAAAATGTTTACCCAAAATTCATTGCTCTAATTTGATGTGCTACAATGAATGTGTATTGCCACAAGTACGGGCAGAAGGACGCATAGTGTGCTCCACTCTGGGCCTCGTGGATGACCCAGTGCCCATGATGCTCTGTTATGATGGAGTGTGTAGCCCTTCATCACCCCAGCGAGACCCAGGGGCCCGAACAACTTGAGCCCAGTTTAAATGTCACTTTAGTATTTAACATATCATTTCAAGATTTACGTGTTAGTAATGAGACCGTGCAGAAGAAAATGTAATCCAATTCCAGGCTATGCAGTATCACCATCCACTGAGCACAAACATACTCGCTAATAATAATAAGCTTATTGTGTTAACTAAAAGGCAATTAGCATTTTCAGAGCTTCTACTGAATATAAATCCTTAGTGAACTGTTACTGTTAACTATTTTAGTATTTAGGGGGTAAATTTGTTGGGGTATTAGATGGGCTGGTTCCCGCAATCAGAAAATTCATATCCCACATGTTTTGGGGTTCAGATTATATTTAGATAAAAAAAGATGTAGGCATTTGATATATTCAATAAATAGATTTATAAACATTCACAATCAAGACATAAAATGGAAATGCTATTACATTCAACCTCACTTTCTACATTTCCTAGAATTTAACAGATAATTTATGGTATAATTTATCAATAACCTACAACTGTATGGAATATAATTTATCAGTTATCACCCAAAAACTATACGACCTGAAGGTCTTCAGAATACCCCCTTCACCCTCAGCCTCAACAACCAATCCATCAGCTAGTTCATGTGAGTCTACCTCCAAAATATATATCTGACCCCCATCTGATTTTCTCCCTGACCCTGGCCCAAGCCTCCATCTCAAGTCTCCTCTGTGTTACTCATACAGGTGCTCATTTGGTCACCCCACTTGCACCCTGACATCCTTCCAACTATTCTACACCCAGCAACCAGTCTTCAAAATGGAAATCAGGGAGCCGGCTGAATGGCTCAGCTGGTTAAGAGTTAGCTTAAAAGCATGAGCTCTGAGCAACAGGACTGCTGGTTTGATTCCCACATGGGCCAGTGACTCTGCACCCAAGCTGATCTGCTACTGAGCTGCCAACAGGTGGCAGGATGGCTCAGCTGGTGAGAGCATGTGCTCCTAACAACACGACTGCCTGTTCAATGGTGGGCTGCGCCTGCCCGCAACTAAGATTGAACTCGGCACCTTGAGCTGAGCTGCCACCCGAATTGCTCAGTTGATAGAGTGTGCGCGCTTAAGAACAACGCTGCTGGTTTGACTCCCGCATGGGATGGTGGCTACACCCACCCGCAACTAAGATTGTAACACAGCAACCTGAGCTTATAGGCCACCAGCTGCCGATGGGCAGCCAGATGGCGACTGGTGCCCTCCACAACTAAGATTGAAGAACACAACTTGGCTGGTCCCCCTCCCCAATTCCCCAACACTGTTTCCCTCCCCCAACTCCCTAATTTAAAAAAAAATGGGAATCAGGTCCATTCCCTCACCACTCCACTGTGGCCACCCCACCTGAGCTCCACCATGCCTCCTCCAAACTGTTGCCCACTTCACCCCCACACCACAGTGTGCCAGGCTCTGTAGGAAGAAACACAGACTGAGTCCTGCTCTCTCAAGTCAGCATTCTGGCATTGTAGTGGGAGACACTGAAGAGAAAGGCTGGGGAAATAAATGTGGAAGAGAAGAATATAACAACACAAGCAGAGAGGGAGGGGCTGATATCTGTGGGAGGTCAGGTGACCCCACTGAGAATGGGGCTTTTCAGCAGAGATCCAATGAAAGTGAGGCTGACAGAGGTGAGGAAGTGAGCCCTGTAGAGGTATAAACAGGGCAACAGCATTCCAAGCGGAGGGAACAGCAAGTGCAGAGTCCTGAGGAGGGAGTGTGCTTGGGAGGTTGAAGAATAAATAGCAAGGTGCCAGTGGAGTGAGCAAGTGGGGAGCAGCAGCAGGCTGGAGGGGGGGCACAGCAGAGGACTGTTCCCCCTCAGTGTCTCCCTGCAGATGCACCTGAGATTTTCACCTGTTGCCCAGTCTTACCTGTCTGCACAGACCTTGCTTTGGCAAATCGGAGCCTGCTCACCATTCTCAAGAGGCACCTCTATGGGCTCCATCCCTGATGAGCAAAGGTTAGAAACAAATTTATCATCATGCAAAAATAACAACTATGTAAGTAAAAACCCATTATCGTTCAATATACAAGAACGGTAGTGACCCCGGAAATTGGTTGAATCAAGTAAGTGGCTGGGTCTTGGAAATCAGTTTGTTACACAGAGACTCTTCAGCATGATCAGTACAACAATGTGTGCACTGAGCAGCTTTCTTTTGGGAGACCCTCAACTGAGGAAGTCCCGTCCATAGTCCCTGGAACACTATAAATTCTTTTGAAAGTTTTAACTACCTCTGGATGACTCCAAATCCCAAGGTCATTGTTCTCTAATGTCCCTAAAATCCTTTAGAAATAAACAGGCAAGTATGAAGGCTCATTCTATAAAGATATCAGCATATTCTCAGTAGCCCCTAGCAGTCAGCATCAAATTGGATTCCTGCACCAATCATTCTCTCTAAAAATGGGGTTGGGAAGCTATTCTTTTTTTTTAATTGTTATACATACATCATACATATAAAGGAATATATACCATATGCATATAGCAATTTAAAAATAATAATGAACACTCACATACTCACTACTCAGCTAAAGTGGTATTCATTCTTTAGATAAAATTAGAGTGAAAAATGTGGATCAAAGTAAAAGAAAGAGCCAATGCCATTAAGGAGTGAAAGACCTTCCATAATGGCTAGAACTGCTGAGGCCCTCTGCCGCTCAGCACTCCCTCTCGTCCTTCGTGAGTCATTCAAAATGTAGGGAAAGGGCACGAAGCCAAGACACCTGAGTAGGATTTGTGGCGGCCCCTACTTTGTGGTGAATAAAAGTAGGACCTCTTCCTGTGTGGTCCACCTGCGTCCTCCAGCCCTCTCCAAGTTGCTGCCAGTCACGCTGCCCGGCAGCATGACCTAGCCTGTCCCTCAGGTTATGCACATCTGTATCCTTGCTCATCCCGGTCCTGCTTCACATAGCACAGCAAACTGATACGTGCTCTCATACCCACAAGCTTCCGACCATGCTTGCCACCCAGGCGCGTGCCCCACACACAGGCTATTCACCACCACAAAGGCAAGAGCAGTGACAATCTGTGTAGCAGATATTCCATGAACTGTGTCTGGGCTTGTCTACATCATACACGCACACAGCCAGTTCTACACTTTTGTCCCTATGTGGGGAAGGCCAGAAGAGAAATCAATCCAGAATGCTCCAGAAGGTTGGAGAAGGAAGGTGCTGTGCTGAGTGATTATAGATGCTGCCATGTCAAAAGGGTGTGCATGCACCCACAGGGGAGAGAAGTTAAGTGAGCTTGGAACGTTGGTTATGAGGAAGTAATCACGGTGCAGGGGAACAGCATGTAGGAAAGTGCCAGAGCATAAACGCACACTTGGGGAGTCAGCAGGACATCTGTGCTCAGCCTCTTCCTACCCTTATCTGAGACTACATAAATCACTCTGCATTGTCACAGAAAATCATCAACATGGCCCTCAGATGGCTTACAAAGATTATCACAGGCCTCTTGTTAAGCCAGCAAAATCTGGGGTCCCAACACGCATTGAACTCAAGGGGCCCCCAACAAAGTGCATGGAGACTGAGTTTATTCCATATGTACTGTCCCTGTGCTCAGCTCAGAGATATAGAGAAATAAAAGAGCCTGGTCTTGGGTGACCTGTTAGCTCAGTTGGTTACAGCGTGGTGCCAGTAACACCAAGGTTGCCGGTTCGATCCCCATATGGGCCACTGTGAGCTGTGCCCTCCTTTAAAAAAGAGTCAGCTATGCCATTGTAGCATGAAAGCCATATGTAACCAATGACCATGGCTGTTCCCCAATAAAAAATTTAAAAAAAAAAAAAAAGAGCCTGACCTCTGGACTCAAGATACCTAAAATCTGAGCGTGACAAGTCCCACACATAAAACCATTATAATGCTTTATTTTATTGCTTATTATTTAGCATAATGCTTTATTTTATTGTGTATTATTTAGTTTGTCCTGCCATACATTGCCAAAGGATGATCCTACTCCATCCATAATGCTGGAAGCCCCTACAAGTGAGCAGAATATCTGATACATATGGAAGACACCACACCATCTCAAAAAGTGCTCTTCACTTTGAGTAAACGGTGTTTGAGTATTTTTTTCTCTCATTTTGGAATGAACCCTACTTAGCTATGATATATATCTGTATGCTTCAGGGAATAGAAAGTGGGGTAATCCACTCAGCTCTTTTCAGATGTTAATATCCTGGGTACCTGAACCTGAACAAGAAAAGTACAATAAAAGAAGTTGATACATCAATCTCACTAATGAAAATAGTTACAAAGCTAGTAAACAAAATATCATCAAATCAAATATATCAAAAAATCATTGCGAACTAGTGTTTTCTTTCCCCTAAGAGTGCAAGGATAGCTCAATCCTAGACAATCTACTAATAAAAGACATCACACTAATAGAATATAGAAGAAAAATATGAAAACCAACAGATGCAGAAAAAGCATTCAGTAAGAATTGACTATTAGTCATAAAACTTTTGGCTAAATAAGAAAAGAGCTACTTTAGCCTGATAAATCAATCACATACCCACAGTAAACATCATTCTTATTTTTGAGACGTTAGAAGCATTCTATTCAAATCAGTACTAAAGAAGGACATCTTCCATCACAGCTCCAACATTATACGAGAAGGCCTAGCCAATAAAGAAAGAAAAATTAGAAAGGAAGATAAACTATCATTGTTAGAAGATGATATGCCTATTTACATAGAACATGCGAGAAAAATCTTCAGACCAACTAATAAAACTAACAGGAACTCAGAAGAAGTGCTGGGTATAACATTGATAAACAAAAATCAGTAGTGTTTCTATGTGGTATTAATAACCTATTAAAACATTTAACAGAAAAAAACAGTATTCAATATGCTCCAATTAGCTATTATATAACCAAAAATGTGAAAAATTTTCTGGAAAATGTTATTAAAATTTTGAAGTAATTAAAGAAGTCTTAAATGAAGATACTATTTACATGTAAAAGACTCAATATTACATGACATAAATTCTCAGGAAGTGAATATATGATATTACAATCAAAATATGATTACAAATATATAATTGTAGACTATGTGAATTTGCAATCAAAATCCCAACTGGACACACCAATGAAAATACAGAGATTGTCTCAATGAATTTTTAAAAAAGCATGAGCCAACTATATGCTGGATACAAGCCACTCACTTAGAATATAATGATATAGGCAGATTAAAAGTAAAATGGAGCTATGGAGAAGATGAAAAGACAACATACAAAATGGGAGAAAATATTTGAAAATCATAGATCTGAACAGGGACTTGTATCCAGACTATATACATAAAGAACTCTTACAACCCAATAATTCAAAAATAAATAAGCAAAGAATTTGAATAGAAATTTTTTCTGAAGAAAATATACAAATGGCCAATAAACACACGAAAAGAATGTCAACATCATTATCGTTAGGAAAATGCAAATGAAAGTCACTTGAGGTACCACTACACACCCACTAGGATGGCTATTAAAATACAATAACAGAAAATGGCAAGTGTTGAAGATGGTGTGGAGAAATTGGGACCTTATACATTGCTTGGTAGAAATGTAAATGGTGATGCAGCCACTTTGGAAATGTGAAAAATAGAATTCCCACATGACCGGGCAACTCCACTCCTAGGTACCGTATTTTGCCATGTATATTGCACACCTATGTTTTTGGCCCAAACTTTCAAGAAAAAAAATCTTTTGTTTCAATTTTTTAATTCAAATTTTTATTTGTTTATATTTAGGTACTTGTTTTTTGTATTACAAAGGAGTTTTAGCATTTATTTTTTTAACATATTATGGTGCAAGAAATTTTATGTAACAAATAATTACAAAACACAAGAACTGATACAAGGTACAAGAAATTTTATGTACCATTAACA
This sequence comes from Hipposideros armiger, assembly GCF_001890085.2. Classification (NCBI taxonomy): domain Eukaryota; kingdom Metazoa; phylum Chordata; class Mammalia; order Chiroptera; family Hipposideridae; genus Hipposideros; species Hipposideros armiger. Next base: position 5,499,069 of record NW_017731386.1, read on the forward strand.
AATTTATGCATCACAGAAGGCCAAGAACTCTTTGTAGTTGCAAGTTCCTCGTAAGTTCAACAAAACCAATTACCGTATTCCAGGGCATTATTTTACATATGGATATTGTCATTGTTTTTAGAGTTACACTTTTAACTCATAAGCATAAATAAAAGAATTAAAAACATTTATATAGATACAGAATTTGTACCCATGTATAACACGCATCCTTATGTTTCCCTCACAAATTTGGGTAAAAAAAAGTGTGCATTATACATAACAAAATACGGTATATACCCAAGATGATTTGTACGCAAATGTTCATAACAGCATTATTCATAATAGCCAGAAAGTGGAAACAATCTAAGTCTCCATACTGACGAAGGGGTAAAAAAATGGTATATCCATTCAATGGAATATTATTGAACAATATGAATAACCCTTAAAAGCATTATATTAAGTGAAAAGAGCCAGTTACATATTGTATAATTCCATTTACATGAAGCATCCAGAATAGGTAAAGCCATAGAAGCAGAAAGATTAGTGGTTGCCAGGATATAGGGATGAGGTTAGAAATGGGGAGTGACTATTAATGGGTATGGTATTTCTCTTTTAGGGTTATGAAAATGTTCTAAGATTGATTATGATGATGGTTGTACAACCTTGTGAATATACAAAAAAAAATGACTGAACTGTATACTTTAAATAGATACATTTATGGTATGTTCAATAAATATCCATAAAGCTAGAAGAAATAAATAAAAGGGTGGAAAATGATATACCCTGCAAACACTAATCAAAAGAGAGCTGAATGGCTATATTAATATTAGACAAAGAATTTCATACTTCACCAAAAAGAAACAAAGAAAATTACCATGTATAAAGACAGACATTACTTAAAGAGAGAACTGAACAAGATGACATAATAATACTAAGTGAAGCAAAAACTAACAGCACTAAAAGGGAAAACAGACAAATCCACAATTATAATTGGGGATTTCGGCATTCCTCTCTCAGTAATCAACAGAACTAATAGTCAGAAAAAATCAGCTAGTACATAGAAAAACAGCAAAATGGAACAGTCATTCTAGAGAATGGTTTGGCAGCTTCTTTCAAATGTAAACATACACTTACCATATGAGCCAGCAATCCACTCCTAAGCATTTATTCTAGAGAAATGAAAACTTCTGTTCACCCAAAAACCTACACATGAATGCTTATAGCAGCTCTGTTCATAATTGCTCAAAACTACAAACAACTGAAATGTCCATCAACAGATGAATAGATAAATACATTCTGGTATATCCATACAGTAGAATACTACTCAGCAGTAAGAAGGAATGAACTACTGATACATGCAATACCTTAGATGGATCTCAAAGGCATCATGCTAAATGAAAGAAGCCAATCTCAAAAAAGCATACACTGTATGATTCTATTTATATAAAATTCTTAAAAAAATAAAACTGTAGTGAAAGAGAACGGATCTCTGATTGTCAGGTGTTAAGCATTGGGAGAAGGGAGACCACAAAGGGAGAGCATGAAGGAATTTTCTGGGGTGATGGAACTGTTCTGTCTCTTGATGGTGGGACGGCCCATACAAATCTGTCCATGTGTTAAAATTCACACAGGAAAACAGGCCAAGAATAGCCAAACCAATTTGGAAGAATGAGGTAGGACGTGCCCTACCAGATATCAAGACTTGTTCTACAGCCCTAATGATAACCCTGGCCTGTTGGTCCAAAGCAAAATGAACCACTGGAACAGAACAGAACATCTATAGCCAAAAAACATAACTGTGAATATATGGAAATGTGATATATCACAAAAGTATAGCTACAAATTGAAAATTCTATAAATGGTACATGGGGCACAGAAGGAGGAGGCGTGAGGCCAGGGAGACGTACACAGGGAATTTCAGCTGTATCTGTAATGTTTTCTTTGTTTCTTACAGGGAGAAGGAGGAAGAAGAGGAGGAGGAGGAAGTCGAAAAGGAGGAGAGGGGGAGGAGGAGAAGGAATCTGAAGCAAATGTGGCCAGATGTTAAGATTTGTTACAATTCAGTGCTGTAAAGGTGTATTATGTTATTCTCCATACCTGTGCTGTCCAACACTGTAGCCACTAGCCACATGTAGCAATTTCAATTAATTAAAATCAAATAAAATTTAAAATTCAGTTCCAGAGTTCCACTAGCCACCTTTCAAGCGCTCAGTAGCCACATGTGACTGGTAACTACCAAACTGGACAATGTAAATACTGCACATTTCCACCGTCACAGAAAGTTCCACTGGACAGAGCTAGTCTACACTTCCATACATGTTGGATAGTTTATACTAAAACTCAGCAGAGAAGAGTTCAAGCTTATTACGATGAGTGAAGGAAATAAAAAAGAATATAAGTGAAAAGAATATCATATAATTTCCAAAGTTATACCTCTTTTTTTTCTGATTGTACTGTCAGATCTTTACCTCTCCCCAGAAAATTCCCAGAACACAAGAGGAACAAACTTTTTGTTGCCTCTTCCAGATATCATTTCCCTTACTTTAAGATTTTAATGTTTGGAAAAGCCATTACTTGACTTTCATACGAGTATAAAAGCTTGACAGCTGTGTTGTGAAAATGAACCCAGTTTTCACACCTTTGGCTTTGATGACCATGATCCTTCGCTGGAGGTCAATGAAGGGCTGGATCAGGCAGAGCCGGGGTTCCTGCTTCTGACTCAGGCAAATGCCGTTGTGATTCACAACCATCCAGCTACGGTCGTACAACAGCCCTTGATTTCCTATGGGCCACCGGGTCACCTAAACCAAAAGGGAAACACATTTTAGGCCAGAGCTCCTCAAAAATGATCTTCACATTATTGCCCAGTGGCTGCACAAATACAGATGAACTTGAGGAATCCAGCACAGACTCTTGAAGGAAAAAAGGGAGGAAGAGAAGGAAGTGAAACAGAAGATTATGCAAGGGCGTCAGTGTAGGACCTATTGATAGATACCTTCCACTCACCCTACAGGTCCATTTTCAACCCTTCTCCACTTCAACCTGTTTTTTTTAAGGGAGTCATGTATGTTCACGGTACAACATTCAGAGAGAACGAGGGTGTAAGTGTAAAGCAAGTCTCCACCCCACCCTACCTGCCCTCCCCACGGTCCCCCTCACTCCTGCTTTCTGTATGCCTGCCACAGTGGTGGGTGCCTGAACAGGCAGGTCCTGGTACTACAGACATATTTCTTGCACAACCTTTGGTGACACTGGAATGGTCACTGAGTTGATTAACTTTAAGTGTGCAGGTTTCCCTGAATTCTTAGTATTTCTATAAAATTAAAATACAGATTACACCCAGGGCCCAGATCTTGTATTCTAATGCCATTCTCCAATAAAAAGAACCAGAACTCCTTGGAGAAACAGTTAATTCTAGGGATGGGTCAGGAAATATACACAAGAAGCCAAGAGCACCTTACAATGCTAGGAAACTAAGGAAGTGCTCAAAAAACAAAACATCAAAGGGGTGCAGGAATCAACTGAAAGTGTGTCCGATAGCCAAAACTAGAACAATTTGAATAGTAATAATAATAATAATAATAATGTAGTATTTGATAACCCAAAGTATAAAATAAATATCCATGAGGGGCCGGCCGAGTGGTTCAGTTGGTTAAGAGCACGAGCTCTGAGCAATAAGGTCACTGGTTCTATTCCCACATGAGCCAGTGAGCTGCGCCTGAGCTGAGCTGCCACTGAGCTACCAACAGGTAGCAGGATGGCTCAGCTGGTGAGAGTACTTGCTCCAAACAACAAGGTTGCTGGTTTGACTCCTGCATGGGATGGTGGGCTATGCCCACCCACAACTAAGATTGAACAAGGCACCTTGAGCTCAGTGGTTAGAGCATGTGCTCTTAGCAACAAGGTTTCTGGTTCGACTCCCACATGAGATGTTGGGCTACATCCATCCACAACTAAAATTGAACACAGCACCTTGAGCTGAGCAGCTGTGAGCTGCCAACGGCGACTGGACTTGGAGCTGAGCTAGCTGCACCCCTCCACAACTAAGATTGAAGGACAACAACTTGGCTGTTCCCCTTCCCCAATACTGTTCCCTTCCCCAATTCCCCAATAAAATCTTTAATAAATAAATAAATAAATAAATATCCATGAGTACATACTAATGTAGATGCTCCTCCCTCAAAAACGTGGAGCGTAACTCTACCCTTTATGTTTGGGGTACAGTTAGCGACTTGCTTCCAAAGAGCACAGTATGGAAATGGGGTGGAGAGGAAACTTTACAGTAAGGAAACCTGGCAAACACTAGCTCAATCTGGTGATCGAGGTTAACATTAACAGTGATAAGCCATGTTGACAGTAGGTACCCTGTTACGATATGATGAGAATAGCACTTCACCTCTATGGTCCTCCTCAGGGAAAAAAACCCATAACCATGAGAAAGACATCAGACAAATCCAAACTGAGGAACATTCCAAAAATACCTGAACAATACTCCCCCAAACTGTCAAGCACTTGTGGATCTGTCGGCAGCCCCTCCTGGACCCACACAGGCGATGCCCCTGCCTTGAGTGAGACGAGGGCCACTGTACCCACAAGTCTCCTCTCCCGGACAAGCCTTAACAGATCCTTCTGAGGTCTGTGAGCTGGCCAAAGCCCATGGGCCTCAGAACACGCGTCAGGCCTCGTCCTGGCCGCCTCAGGCGGGCATCCGTGTCTCAACTCCCACTCGTCGGTAGCGCCATGGTCCAGCTGTCAGATGACGCCAGAGACAAGGCCTCTTTTCATTCCTCAGCAGCATGAGGACAACTGACCCCCGACCTACTTCCTGGCACCCTGTCGCCTCTCCCCTCCCGGGGCTACTCCCCTCAGTCTCCCCTGCCTGCTCCTCCTCTCCCCCAACCTGCCAATGTTAGGACACCTCGGGGCTCAGTGGAGCCTTTCTTTTTTCTCTACACACCCTCTCCCTGGGTCATTTCATCCATTCCCCAGACAAGTCGCTCCAAATGCTGATGGCTCCCCATTTCTAGCTCCGGCCCAGCCCTCTCCTCTGAGCGTCAGACTCACACATCCGCGGGCACCTCGGACTTGCCCTGGGCAACTCCAGATTCTCCCTCAGGCCTGCCCCTCTCCCAGCCTTCCCCATTTCATCAGCACCATCACTATGGACGCAGCAGCTCCAGTCCTCCTACGCGCCTTCTTCACCCTCACACCCCACATCCAACCCATAGACTCTATGAACAAAACACTTTGACATTTTTTATTTCTCTCCCCCTCAGCTGCCACTTCAGTCCAGGGTTTCAGCAAACTGTGGCCCACAGACCACATCCAACCCACTGCCTGTTTTTATAAAGCTTTGTTGAACCACAGGTGTGCTCATTTGTTAAGGTATACAGTCTGTGACTGCGTTCATGCTACAACGGCAGAGCTGTGTAGTCACAGTAGAGATTGCATGGCCTGCAAAGTCTAGAATATTCCCTGGGGCACTTGCCAATAAGTAATAGTGGCTTTAATAGAACCTCCTGTAATCTCTTGCCTGGGCTACCGTGATGCCTCCTAACTGACCTCTCTGCTTCATCCCTCGCCCTCCCATAGGCAGTGTCTACTCAGCAGCAGGTAAGATCTTTCTAAAACAGAAATGAGATCAAGAGACTCCCTTGCTAAAAGCTCTTCAGTAGCTTAGACTAACTCCACTTCGACTAAAGCCACTAAACCATGTAGCCCTATGTAATCTAGTCCCTGCTTACCACATCTCACAACGCTCAGCCTCCTCCCCACCCCCCACATGGCCACACGGCTTTCTTTCAGTTTCTCCAATGCACCAGGCTCTTTCTCACCTCAGGGTCTCCTCACGTGCTATTCCCTCTACCTGGAATGCTCTTCCGCCTCTCTGTATGCCTGACCCCCAGGTCTCAGATTAAATGTCCCCTCCTCAAGAAGCCTTTCCTACCACCTCCAAATAGAATCTAGGAACCCCACTGCAATGGACTAAATGCTTGCGTCCCCTAAACTTCATGTTAAAATCCTAACCCCCAGTGTGAAGTTATTAGGAGGTGGCAACTTTGGGACATTAGTAGGTCATGAGGGTGGAGCCCTCATGAATGAGATTAATGTTCTTATAAAAGAGACCCCAGAGAGCTCCCTCGTCCCTACCTCTTACCAGCTCAGCAGCAGCTCAGCTCGGGCGCAGCTCACTGGCCCATGTGGGAATCAAACAAGCAACCCTGTTGGCTCAGAGCTCGCACTCTTAACCAACTGAGCCACTCGGCCGGCCCAAGGCAAGCACATTTTAACGTAGTTCACTTCCATGGGGAGGGCTGAGCAGAACAAGTCACATAAGAGCACCCAAGGAGTCAGCAGACCTGGGTTCAAATCCTTATTCTATCACTTATCAGCTGGTGACCCGGGTAAAAAGCTTCAATTCAGTAGCTCTCAGGCTCTATATCTACAAAATGGGAAATATATTACCATGTACCTTGGATTACTGTTTTAAGAATCGAATAAAACAAAGCATATAAAATGTGTCAGCCAGAAGCCAACCCATGCATTCAATGAAAGTTACATCCATAATTATTAACAGTAACTAGGTGTTCACCACTCAGAAACAGGGTCCTCTCAGGGGTCCCCACAAGCAGAGCCATATTAGAAAGTCAGCCCAAACGAAGAAAGGCAGAATGAGAACAGCTCTTCATAAATCACAATACCCTGAATATGAGTAGGATTTTCTGCATGCTTTTCTTCACTTTCTGCACTTTTTACTTCACTTGTCAAAAGATATTATAAAGTAAACCAAAAGAAAACAGTCACTGTGCTGCCATTAAAAGCCTTACCTCAAATGCAGCACAGGATTTGATTGGATAGAGGTAAAGGTTGGTGATGATATGTGGCCCAAGGCCTCCATCAAGGGCTCCTGCAGCTTTCTCTGAAGAGGTCTGCTGCGTCCTGGTGGCCTCCAGCACAGGTGAGTGCAAACCCACAGCATCCACAGCTGTGAGCAGGTCATTCCAAACCCTGGAGTCTGTGCAAGTATCTTCCTGAGGTGAGGGCCTACATCCGTTCATGGTGGCAGTCACGGCGTTCTGAGCCTCGCTCTCTGCTAGTGGAGTGCCAGCCTCCCTGAGAGTGTCCTGAGGGATAGCCTGGCCACTTGACAGGCGCAGTCGGGTTGCTATGATGAACCTGAGAAAGGCTTGGGCATCCTCAAGTGTAGACATGTATCCAAATGAAATCCTCACAGATCCTGTGGGCTGTCCATCTATGAGGTCCACATCATCTCCACAGACATGACCAGCCTAGTAGAAAAGGAAAATAAGTCAGCCAGAGTGACTCATTCCTCAGAGATATATTGGAAACATTTGTAAAACAAATTTTCTTCAATTTATAAAACAAAATTGACCCAGAAAACAGAACTGCAATGATAATATGTATGGTGTGCCTGAGACATAGTTCCACAAGCAAAGGAGCTCACTTTCTAGGTCTCACTTTGCTTGTGTAAATTGGGGTGAATGCCTATCTCAAGGGATCATTAAAGAGTTTAAAAGTAATAACTCAGGTGGTTAGAGTGCAGGCTCATAACACCAAGTTTGCCGGTTCAATTCCCACATGGGCCAAGGAGCTGCACCCTCCACAACTAGATTGAAGACAACTACTTGACCCGGAGCTGATGGGTCCTGGAAAAACACACTGTTTCCCAATAAATTTTCTAAAAAAAAACACCAAAAAAAAGTAATACTTCATGGAAAGTATTTACGCAGAGCTGCGCACATAGCCAACTCACGGAGGGATCAAAAGACAGACCAGAGTTTCAGAAGCACTGAGGGGTCAACTCCTTAGTCTTCCCAGAGCCAAGGTGGGAGAAACACCTGCTGGCCACTCCCTTTAGCCTCTCAGAACCACAGGGAGGCCTGCACCCCTGAGAGCTGCCCTTTGACAAGAGGCCAAGAAAGAGATGCTTGCCCCTATGAAGGACCAGCCTGAGGCCACTACAAAGACCAAAGGCAGCATAAGTGCCCTGCTGGGAGGTGGGGAGAGAAAAGCAAGAGGTTCACAAACATCTCCAAGCTCAGCTGTGATGGTCACTGTCCCGGACACTTTCCTCCCCCAGTGCTGAACCCAGGTCAGGCACAAACAGAGGCGGCCATGGCATTCCACAGGATCAAATATTATATCTGCAACTTCATTTGTTTGTGTTCTGAGCTTCTCTCTCTTTTTAAATAAGACCCAGTTCATGGTTGGTTGGGATCTAGTACATACAATATTCAGCGGCAACCAAAAGAAACTCACGTTACAAACTAGTCCAAAATAAATAAGGGCTCTTTGCCACTCAAACTATTCTGATGAAATGGTTCAAAACAGGCTGTACCCTGACATGAAAAACCTCTGCTTGGGGGGGTAGGCAGGGAGGAAGAGGGTTCTGACAGTTGCAGAATGCCCCCTAGAGGGGTTCCTCTCCTCACCCAGCCCAGCGCCGAGCTAATGCTAGCTTGGAGATTTTTCTCTGGTAGGACTGAACTAGGTAAGGACCCTCTGCATTCATGAGAATATTCCCACATAAGCTTGCCTCCTGTTAAAGACCCTCTTCCGCCTTTAAATGTTTACCTTCAAAGTAAAAAACGACGGGTGGCTAGGTAGCTCAGTTGGTTAGAGTGCATGCTCTTAACAACAAGGCTGCCGGTTCAACTCACGCATGGGATGGTGGGCTGCGCCCCTCACAACTAGATTGAAAACAGCGACTAGACTTGGAGCTGAGCTGCACCCTTCACAACTAAGATTGAAGGACAACAACTTGACTTGGAGCTAATGGGTCCTGGGAAAAACACAGTTCCCCAAAAAATTAAAAAAAAAAAAAGTTAAAAAATGACTTCATAGAGATGTTGTCTTGAAGCCTTTTCTATCTTTGTTGAACTCTTTTCCTTTGCACATCCACAGGGTGTGCTCAGAGAAATGAACCAGCTTCCAGTGTAGTTAGGGGTACTGCCATTGGGTCTCGCTAACAAGCATTTAGGACACAGGGTCTGGTACCAACCTGAAGATGCTTCTTGACCATCTCGTCACTGATCCCCAGGTGCCTCTGGCAGGCACCAGTGTTACAGAAGCAGCCAGTTCGCACTTGGATGTTGTAAAGACTGGCCATTTTGTCCACCTGCAGGTTTAATGCGACATGGAACAGTGTTAAGGGATGCCTAGTTTTGCTTTGATTGCCCGGGAGAGAGCATCAGACCAATATTTGGGCCCCTCTTTCCTAACAGTAAAATCAAAATATGAGCCTGGAAGTTTGCTATAAAGCACCAGGACCTATCACGGGTTTACAAAACACACTTTATAAAATGTTGCTGATAATTAGTTTATCCAGTTGGGTTATAGGTGTATGCCTGAGAAAAGTGAAAATAGGCCAAATTCCAAGTTAAGAGCTTCCATGTACAACAAACAATCCAATTAAAAAGCGGGCAGAAGATCTGAATAGACATTTCTTCAAATGAGAGACACAAATGACCAACAGGTACATAAAAAGGTGCTCGATGCCACTAATCACCAGGGAAATGCAAATTGGCTCTGCCTGCGACAGCACACGTCACTGGCCCATCTGCCCTCCCCTGTGCTCCTCGGGAAATACAAACCTATTAAAATAAGTTCAAGAATGAAACTTATTTTACCAATGACCTAGCATATCATATTTAAGGAGGCAAATCTTTTGCCTCTGATGCATTTTCCACACACACACACACCCCCCAAAAAAAAGCCATTTTAAATGACATGTTTCTTTCTGGGTGTGTTGGGGCTGCTTCTGCAGGTGGATGACTAAGAGGCTGTGGGGTGTGCAGTCAACCTACCCAAGAGACCCCCTGTGGTTGTAGAGCAGCTGTCTGCAAACACCAGTGGAAACCAACATTTCCCGCTGAAGAATATTTCTACAGTTTATTTTTCGGAAAGCGTACGGCTATTCAGAAGAAGGGGGAAATTGATTCCTTGAGAAACAGATTTTGTTTGAGAAATCCAAGGTTTAAAGAAGGTGTATGGGAATGGATGGTGGCTTACAAGGGAAGAAGGTCGCCATCTTCCAAACTTATCTGATTATCAAATCTGCTCCTCAGAGCAGCTGTAGGAACCTGGATTGTGGGAAGGGCCTTGGGCGCCCCGTGCCCAGTCTGTGACACCCCGTCTGGTGACCACCGACCGCCATGTCTGAGTGCTTGGTGTGATTCTGGATTTTTTTTTTTCTTTTCTTTTTTTTTTTTTTTCTGAGCCGCTGCTCAGCTCGGGCTGGACTCGAACCGCTGTTGCTCAGAGCTCAAACTCTTGAGCGAGCTCTTAACCAACTGAGCCACTCGGCAAGCCCTGATTCTGGATTTTGCAATGGACTGTGCAGTGACCAGCTTACTCAACTGTGGCAGGGACCCAAGCAGTTCCCAACATGAAAACCACTACGTGCACTGATTTCATGGGAAAACACATACACCGGGTATATCTGCAGAAACTATTTTATAACCAACCTACCAAATTCTTTAAATTCATAATATGCATGAACTATGGCAGAAAAAGGGATTTTGTGATAGTAAGGACATCATTTCTACTTGTCATAAAAGAGTTCTAGGGCCAGGCGAGTGGCTCAGTTGGTTAAGAGCTCGCTTAAGAGTTTGAGCTCTGAGCAACAGCGGTTTGATGCCCGGCCCAAGCTGAGCAGCCTCTGAGCTGCCAACAGGTGGCAGGATGGCTCAGCTTAAACAAACAAACAAAACTGAAAACAACAACAACAACAACAAAAGAGTTCTGCATTCCAAGCAACATGCAAACAAATAGTGGTGACAAGCCCATGATTCTGTGTGACAGTGATATGGTCTCGTGTATCGCTGGGGCTACCAAGCCATCTGTACATAAAATGACCTGAGACATGATGTTCTGTCTACACTGCTTTTCTGTCTACACCATTTCAGAATTGTCTTCCCTTGCTGACAAGCTCTCAGCTATCCCTTTCCACTGCTATCAGAGCCTTGGCCTGTCTCTTCCCACTTGAAATTGACTGTTTCTGGCTGAATAAAGAGGGCTGAAGAACTAAATAGCCATGCTTGTTAGAAAGGAGTGTAAATGAGAGTATAGATCCTCTCTCAAGAGGAGCCAGTGGCCTCTGTAACCATGCGTGAGCTTCATTACAGCTCCTGCAAGGGCTCAGAGGCCTTGACTGCAAATGTCAGGGCTGCAGAGTTCCAGACAAGAGTGAGTCTCTTGTGAGCAGGTCAGCAAAACGAAAAGAAAAACCCACCTGCGAATAACCAATGACGCTCCCGTTGTCGTCGAGCACATTAAAATTGATGATTGGACCCTGAACCTCGGGGCTGCTGAAGTCAGAGTCGCTGTAAATCCGCACCACAGGGGCCCCATTGGGGTACCGGAGAGAGGACAGGGCAGTGTAGGTGTACTGAGCCAAGGTAAAGGTGTGCTGCATGACGTTCTCCATTCCACCTCCAAAACAATTAGGAAATGTCAAAGAGAATCGATAGCTTCACATAAACTTCATTCGCTTTTAAGAACATGAGATTAGACCTGGCAAACTTGGACCTAATGTTAATGATTTAAAATACCTGTAAATATTGTATAGGATTGCCCATATGATAAGGGTGTAGGTCTTTGAACAACAGTTTACCATTGCTGAATTTTTCCTAGGCCTTCTGGTCATCCTCTTTTTTTTTATATAATGTTACTTAAGCATTCAGATAATTTAGACCCTTTGGCAACAGATAGCAACAATGTACAATTTTCCTTTAAATGTATCATTTTTTGCTGTTTGTTTTTATTAGTGTTTAAATCATTTTAATGTCATACAAAGCAATTAACATGCTACTACATGGATGGATCTTTTTTTTTTTTTTTTAGCTGAGCCATCCTGCTACCTCGGATGGATCTTAAAGACCTTATGCTAAGTTAAATAAGACAGACAAAAAAGGACAGATATTGTATTATGCCTCTTATATAAGGTGCCTAGAATAGGCAAATTTATAGAGACAGAAAGAATAGAGGTTATTGAAGGCTGGGAAGAGGGTAAATGGGTAGTTATTGTTTAATGGGTAGAGTTTCAGTTTGGGATGATGAAAAAGTCCTGGAGATAAATAGTGATGATGGTTGTATAGCCATGTGAATGTACTTAATGCCATTGCATTGTACACTTAAAAACTGCTTATTATCACACCCAGCAATATTAACAAAGACTCCTTAATATAAAAAAAAATGCTAAACTGGTACATTTTATGTTATATATAGTTTACCACAATCTTTTTTAAAAAGAGCAATTAAGTAGGAAAAATCAGACTTCGCTTTTGGGGCAAGTGATATTGTCAGTCTGCTTTCAAAAATGCCTCTGACCCTCTCAGACCCTGTCAGATGAGGTGTGGGTACCTTGTTAACAGCTTTCCTTGGGAAAGTGTTCATTTCTCAGTGTCTGTCTTGGTTCTCTCCTCTTTGTCCTGAATGATGCCCCTCACCTCTCTGCATTACCTTCAGGGTAACCCTCCTTTCTATGAATCCTCTCTGCTCCCAGTTGGGCTAAGGCTGGGACCTATAGGGTCCCATTACTGTGGAGAGAGGGAGAGGGAGAGAGGGAGGGAAGAAGAGGGAAAGGGAGAGGGAGGGGGAGGCAGAGGATGAGAGGGAGAGGGGAAGCAGGGGAGAGAGAGAGAGAGATAGAGAGAGAGAGAGAACTGCCTACCCGCTAAGCGACATCCTTGGTTCACCACAACCTCATCTCCATATGAACGATACAAGCAGTGCCCTTCATTTCTAGAAGCTCAGTCTCTGGAAGGAGCACCCAGGAGCACAGCAGGATGGTAGATGCCTGACTCACCAGACAGAGGTTTTTACAGTCATGTACCTTTGTGTCAGCCCTATATGATGGGAAGTGGCATCTGTCTGTGTGTCAGCCTGTGGTGAGTACCCCCATCTGCCCACACACCCCAAGCACTCATCAGGAAAGAAAATGTACATCTTAGCAAAGGCCAGTGGTAGAAACAGTGGTGAGAGGCTCAAGGTAAGGAGTTAATATGTCCGGGGTTTAAATCCTAGCCCTCCCAATTGCCAGCTCCCCGGCCCTGGGGAAGGCACGTAACCTCTCTGAGCATAAGCTCCTTTGTGGATAAAGTAGGCTTATCATTGAGCTCCCCCATGGGGCTGTAGGGACAATCAAGCAAGGCAACAGCTGAATAAGCTGTCAGGATCTGTAACCATTCCCAGTGCAGGAATTCAGGACAGTTCCTCTGCTTCTGTGAAGCTATCAATATTAATTTCCTGATTTGAAGTGGCTCTTAACTATTAAAACATTCTTTTAACTGATCAAAAAGAAAAAGTGTCAGTCTCTTGCTCTTGCCTCAGAAATCCCTTTGAAGTTCTTTACAATCAGCTTCAACTGCATTCAGCGTATAACTGCCATGTGCCGGTCACTCACATAGACTCTCTCTCTTTCATCTGAATCGTAGCCGTGCCAAGGCTCCCTCAAGGTCATGGGCAACAGGAGCAAATTCCACACAGATAAAAATGTCCCCCTACCTGTGAGGCGCTCTAGGGCATCAAATCCATGTTTTAGCGCTATCACATCAAGGAATGAGATGGTGCCGTCTTCAAACCTGTAACCATGGTGAGGGGAACAAGGTGAAGCTGTGGCCACTTCTCCATGTGCATTTTGTGGCATGTAACGAGGTTTTAATTCTAGGCTCAGCCATAATCTGTGAATACCTTCTCTCTGCTGCCTTATAAACCATTGCTCTCTCCCACAGAACAGAGGGTTTTGAATACCAACACCCATCAGACTGCCTCTGCCCCTGACCCACTCTGCAGCTTTCTCAGGATGGGCTGGCTGGCAGTGGTGACAAAAGGCCCTAAAAAATAGTCACCATCTTGAGACATTAACAAGTAGAGAGACGCTTTGCTGTCCCCAGGAAGACTTTGGACTTGACAAAACCTCAAGCGCTATGGGCTCTTAAAATGCCACCCTTGACCCCAAGAAAGCACGACTGACAGCATCAATTCAGTGTGACCAACCACGTAGCTATGGGGTTCTTAACAAGAGTCTATGATTCCAAAGTCTGTAGAACCATGGGCTTTGGTAAAAAATGATAAGTCTCTCAAAACAGCAGATGTACCCCTTCCTGATTATCACGGTGTTGATTATGTTAGCATTTTAGAATTACTCACTTAGCCAAAATACTCATCAAATCTTTATTGTCCAAGTACTTACTGTGTGTCAGGCACTGTCCTAGATGCTAAGGACGCGGCAGTGAACATAACAGGTAAAATCCCTGCCCTCACAGCACTTCCATTCTCCTGGGAGCATAGAAACAAGGAACAACAAGCGACAAACATGCAGAGAAAAGCCAAATAAGCAACAAGCCAGGTGGTGACAAGTGCAACGAAGATGCATAAGTCAGAGGGCTGGCAGCTGCTCTAGACAAGATGAATGGTCAAGGAAGGTCCTCTCCCAGGGAGATCACCTGAGCAGAACCAGGTGGAAGGGAGTAAGGGAGCGAGGGAAACGGCTCATTTTTGAAACAGTTAAATTCACGGTTTCAAGGGGAACAACGTTCCAGGGAGAGAGTGCAGCAAAAGTCCTAAGCAGCCTGCCTAGCACACCGCCCCAACAGCAAGGAGGTCTTTGGGGCCAGGAGACTGTGGACAAGGCAGGGAGTGGTAGCAGATACAGTCAGGGAACTTCCGCCCTGGATGAGAAGACGGGCTCCAGGGCGCTGACCAGAGAAGAGGGATAAGGTGTGACCTAGGCTTTGACAAGACGCCTCTGGCTGCCGGGAAGGCGGGAGACAATGGGGAGGTTTCAGCAGGCGTCGGGATAAAGGATGGTGACAAATGGCAGCCTTACACAAGCTGAAGTTTTCAATGGAAATGCTGTTTTCAATGGAAATACCATTGAAAATAAAATTTCAATGGAAATTTTAATACTCTAGAGATAAGATTCGCTCAAAATACTGCTACTGCAATATTAATTTCCTTATAAAACTAATGGTAATTATTGGACATACAGAATTAACAATGAATCAATAATGAATCAATTACTAATTGATTAATCACTAATGATTTAATGATTAATTGATTTTAATCAATTAAACATTATTAGCCAATAATGACTTTAAGTTATTAATTGATCATTAATAATTATTTATTAAATGATCATTAATAGACTCTTAGGGGGAAAGGAAGTTTTTTTGTTTCCATCAAAGGTTGTATCTCATTGGGTATCAAATAGAAAAGCCTAAGAACATGGTCCAGGTGCATGTTCAAGAAACATTTGGGGGCTGGCTGAGTGGCGTGTTGGTTAAGAGCTGGCTTGGGACGCCAGAGGCCCCGGTTCGGATCCCACATATGAGGGCCAGTGACACTGCCCTCTACAGCTAAGATGCTGAACAACAGCTCAACCTGGAGCTGGGCTGCCATGAGTTGCTAGCGACGGCGTAAGCTGCAGCCCCTGTGGCAGTGGGTTGCCATGGGCTACCATGTGTGGCCAGCAGTCAGTGTGAGCGGCCAGCAGCCGCAGTGAGCGGCCGTCCAGAAGCCGGCGGCTGATCTGCCTCACCCGGGAAGAGCGCAATGATGGTGCCAACTTGGGCCAGTGAAGCAACGTCCTCCACAGCTAGACTGAGGAACAAGACGACAGCAACTTGTCTGTTCCCTTTCCCCCAATTCCCCAGCGCTGTTCCCATCCCCCAATTCCCCAATAAAAATCTTAAAAAAAAAATTAGGCTTCCAATGGAAAATAAATACATTCAGCTTTCTGGGAATCTTGGTATGGCACCTGCTGTAAAGCAAGCCACCCAAATCGAAGGGAAGAGGTCTGGTCCAGCCCCACCCACTCACACCCTGCCCATGAGCTGCCCTGGTCCTCCTGGTGTTCAGGTGCCCTGTTGGCTCAATAAAGTTTGGACTGTCATTTCATTCTCCCTTTCATTTATATGACGTTGAGCCTGTCATTCTCTTCTCACTTGGTTATACTCATATTACATGCTATACCATCATACTTCGATTCAAACGTTTTACATTAGCGTTCCTGTTTTAGTATTCCCCCAACTACGGACAAGTCCTAATAAAAGCGGCATCAAAGAGCCTCATAATGTTATCTTGGTGCTTCGCTTATATTAGCTCTAAAGAACCACATCCTTTTAGAGACCTACGTTATAGGCAAAACAGAGGAGATACAGAGATCAAGTCACATCCCCTGATCTCACAGCTGCTGTGCCGTGGAGCCGGCATTCACTCCCAGCTTGGTCCTGCTGTAGGGTCTTCACACCTGACAGGTGACTCTACTGCCAAGGCCTTTATCTGCAGGACCTTTGAGTCTGCACCTGGGTCTGAGCGGGATCTGACCCACCTTCCCATCCAGGTCCTGGGCCTTGTCAGGTACCAGCAGGATGACTAGCTCCCTGCCCTAACCCCATGGTATCCCCTGCCATTGGACCCAATAGAACGAACCCTGGGGCAGCTACCATTTTTACCCTCTCACACATTGAACCTCACAGATCCCAGTCATTGCCATCTGGGGAATTCCTGGACATAACCCGCGTCGCCTGCCCTGCAGCCTGAGAAAGACACATATACCAACAAACCTCAGCAGGGGCCTATGCCATTTGAGGGCAAGTATGCCTGCCTTCATACATCCTTTGTAACTCACAATGACTCACAGAGGCTGCTGTTAACAGTGCCCCACAAGTCTGGTGGCCTCTAGTTTAACCCTACCAGACGTGAGGCCCTGAACCTAACTGTCCCCTATACCTGGGCTCATTGTGAATTTTCAGAATTTTTTCACATCAAACCACACAAAGTCAATTCAAACACATGGGGGCAGACATTTGCAATGGCTAACCATGAGGTTTGACCACGATTGGTTGGTTATTTTTAGTTTGTGATGCTTTTTTTTCACATACTAGGCAAAGTACCGGAAATTACCGAAAAATCGGTACAGCGGTCTGGTAGGGTTAATTGGTTCCTCTTATCAACTAGGCCCAAGCTGAGCTGATTCTAGCTGCTGAAAATCAGCTGTGCTGTAAATGTGTACGAGTATGCACACATACTTGTTCCAAATCTTTTAAATCACTGCTTTAGTTGCTGTCACCTCTTGTCAGCACCCTGGTCAAAGGCCTGGTAACACACCCTCCTTCCTCTCTTGACAGCCTTTCACCTCTTCTGCGCAAGCCCTTACTTACCTGCAGGCCTTTGTTCTCCCACAAACGAGGGCATACTTCCACCCACCTCTGCCTCCCAGAGCTGAGCCCTGCCACCAGCATCCATCCCTGCCAGCTATGGCCAACTCCTCTGACCCCAGTGGCCCAGCCTGGTCCCTTACACAATCCTACAGGTGGCACAGGCCAGATTCCAGCCTTGCTGAACTCTGCCCGAGCCACTCCCATGGCGAGGTTACCTTTCTGCCACCGACTGTCTCGGGATATAGAAGTCATCTCCTGCAAGGTACGCAGCCGCTGTGCCTCCTCCAAAGTAGCTTTTCCTCAGCAGAGGAGCCACACGGTTATGCACCAGCAGAGCGCCCAGGCCGGTCGGGAAGCCGAAGATCTTATAGAAGGAGATCGGGATGAAGTCGGCCTGGTGAACCGACAGGTCCAAAGACGAGGTGCTCACATAGGAAGCGGCATCCAATAACATGAACCACTGCCCAGGCGTGCTCACAGGGCACATCCGCCCAGACTTGACCTCTCCTATCCAGGACAGGGGGTACCTTGTTCCAGAAAAGTTACTCTGAGCTGGGTAACAGAAGAGATGCGGAAGCTGGCAGTTGGGGTCTCTGGCGGCAGCGCCCCGTTTCTCCGCCGACCACATGTCCTCTGGCCTGACAGGGATGGAGGTGACATTCATGGCTTTGGCCACCGTCCTCATGCCCACCACAGAGGTGTGGCTGTCAGTGAGGTAACAGAACAGACTCCCGCTGCTCTCCCGGCCTGGGGACACCCACGGGAAGGCCTCTGCCACCAGTTTCAGAGCAGCCGTGCTTCCGGCTGTGAAAATCACACTGTAGTCCTCTGGGGAGGCGTGGAAGTGCGCCAGAATCCTAGAAGAAGCACAGCATCGAGGCAAAAACTTGGTCTTTCTCCATTGTTCAATGTTTGGAATTAGCTGCATTTCTACTAACTATGACATCGCTTTACCTTAATAGCTAGGGAAAAACTCAGATAGGCTTAGCCACAACCGTGACGTTAGGGGAGGTATAGAGGAAGTTGTGGGAAGAGATGACAAATGGATTCAAACTGGCAAAATCACCTTACTTCTCAAGCCCCCACCCCACATGGGATAAGACAAAAATCCATAAGTACCTTCCCCTTAGTTGGAAACACCCCCTCCTTGGTCTGCTAGCCAGCTCTGTCATAACAAGTTTTACGTCATCAACTTGTTTCAGGGTGCTTTTAATATTGGCAACCCAGTATCCTTTTCAAATTAAAAACAATTTGAAATTGTATCGATTCAAGTAACTTTAGCTACCACCTGGAAATTATTTACCAATTATTACATGTGGAAAAATATAAAGAACTGTTTAACATGCAAATATTAGTAAAAAGGTGGAGAAAGATAAACAAGATGCCTAATGAAATATGAAACTGGTTCTCTTCAATCTGAAAGCAAGACTTAGGAACCTGGGTCACTCTTCGTCACTCTGGTCCCCAGGAACCCTGGCCACAGCCTAGAGTCACACACACACACCTGTGCACACCTGTGAGCTGCCTACCTGTGCTTCTGGTACACCCTGCTGGGCGCCTACTCACTCTCACCTTCCCATCCTCTGACCCTGATCTTTATCAGTGTGCATGTGTGGCCATTTAGCTGAATGTGATCTTCCTGAAACCAGTTCAGAACCTATGTGGGGTGCAGGCAGGTTGTAAGAAAGAAGTCTATACACCTGGGAGTGCCCACTCAGGCTGGCGCCCCTACTGCTCACCTGTAGCGCACCTGCTCCACAGTGTCATGGGTGAGCTTGCTGCTGATGTTCTGGCTGTGAGGATTACCTGGCAGTTGACAAAGACAAAACCATCGAGTCACTACTTACGGTCTCTCCTTTTGTGTTCCTCCCAAACCCTCTCCTTCAGTACCTCAAAAAGTTAAGCATAAAACTACCATATGACCCAGCAATTCTGCTCCTATATACTCAAGAGAAATGAAAACATGTCCACACAAAGATTCATGCACAAGAATGTTCGTAGCAGCTCTATGTGTAAAGCCAAATTCTGGGAACATAAATTTCCATTAATGGGTGAACAGATAGATAAAATGTGGCATATCCATACAAGGGAAAATTATTCGGCATTAAAAAGGAACAAACTACTGGCTATGTCATAAATGAACCTCAAAAGCATGCTAAGTGAAAGAAGGCAGACACAAGAGATCACATACTGTATGAATCCATTTATATGAAATGTTCAGCAGAGATGATTGTATAGAGATACAGAAAGTATTGTTCAATAGACTAGTGGTTGACTGGGCATGGGTGGGGGAATGGGGGTGAGGGATGGAGTGTTGGGGGGAAACAATCAACTGTAAATGGGCATCAGAGATCTTATTGCGGGGGTGAAATGTTCTAAATAATCTATAGTGATGGTTGTACCACTCGGTAACGTTACTAAAAATCACTGAATTGTACACCTCAAATATTAATAGGACAATTTTATGATATATAAAATATAACTCAAGAAAGCTGTTAAACAAACAAAAGCAAAAAAAACCCTCCCCTCACTAGTAAAACAAGATAGGATCCAGGATAGCATTTTGGAGCTGGAAGTTGGCTCAGAGGCAGCCAGGTCAATGCAAGAAGCTTTTCTACAAGTTTCCATCAGAGGGCCAGCCTGGTTCTGTTCCTTAACTCCAGGAAGCTAAGTACACAACCTCAGGAGGCTGCCTTTCCCGGAACCAGGAGACAGAGCCATGGACACCCCTTAACCTAAGTCCCCATCTGTTTCCTGTGCTCACACCCCTGCTACTGGCACTGTTCCTGCAGAAACACATCTATCTCCTCCTCCAAACACGTGACAGGAGCCATCATGACTCCCCTTAGCCACCTGTTCTCGAGGATAAAGGATCTCCCAATTTTACCCTTCCTTTGTCAATTTCCACTTTTTCTCCCCACTCCTGGTGTCCTCTGTGTCTGTGTCCCAGAGTATCATTATCTCCTTCAAAACACGACCCCCAGATGTGAACACAGACCTTTCAAAGGGCCCAGCCACTAGCTTTTTTCAGGAGCAGCATCACACATGGACGTGAAGGCAAATCTTGGGATTTTTGTTTGTTTGTTTTGGGGCTTTTGTTTTCTCAAACCACACTGTAGGGTCACGCTGGATGTCTGGCCATTGAAGCTACCAATGTTCCTTTTCCATATCAGCTCATAGCCTGTGGGACTTGATGCTTACCCAGGTTGCCTTTCCTCACCTTGGTTTTTAACCCTACATCATTAATAACCGCCTTCAGTCTCAATTCTGTCATTTCTCAGGCCAGCACCTTTCCCATGGTTATGACTCTTGCAAAGTTGAACAAAGGAGAATTGCAGGTCTCTTTACAAATCATTGTAAGGTCTCTTTACATATATCATTGATTGAAATCAAGATAAAGTCCCTCGCTGACATCTTCCCTGGAGACTGTTCCCCGGGCTTAAATATCTGCTGGCTACCCAGAGCCCTAGTGTGGCATGACAGGGCCGTCAGGAGCCGAGGCTGGTGGAGGTTAAGGGTTTGCACTCTGAAGCCAAACTGCCTAGAGACTCTGGTCCCCCACCTCCCCCAGCTCCAGCATTTCCCAATTGTGTGGCCTCAGAGGCATCTCCTGCCCTCTCTGGGACCCGGTTTGCTCACCTGTACAACCAGGGTGGTAACAGAACCTGTACCTTAGCTTGTTTGGTAACAGAAGCTGTAACTTAGCTTGTGGTGAGATGGAAAGATAATAGACATGAAGCACTTGGAACAGTGCCTGAAGTGCAACGACTGCTCGGTACAGATTATTTATAAATTATTGTTCTTTATTGCTGTTATCATTACCAGTACTACATCTACTACTATTGTTATTTCAAACTCCCTTTCCCAAGTTACCTCCTGATCATGTTATGCTGCTGATTCACGCCGTCAATGACTGCCCATTGATTCTAGACTATAGATCAAACCCTACAGAGGACCTATGTGCATCTACCTACCTCTCCATTCATATTAATATACCCACTGCTCTCCTCCCCTCCCCTCCCCTCCCTCTGTGTTCCTGGGCGGGTTCCTGAAACCACAAGCAGGGTCTTGGCTCATGCTGTCTCCTCTGCCTGAAATGTCCTTTTCCTCCTCTTTTCCAAGTGAATTCCTATTCATCCTCCAGCATTCCCCCCACTCCTGAGGAAATTTCCCTGACACTCACACTGCCAACCCACTGTCACTCTGCATATCCAGACCCCCCACACACCCCTACACACACACACACACACACACACACACACACACACACACACACCAAAGGCCTTTTGTTCACAGCCCTTCACACAGCTGGTAGTTTACATATATTTGGAGATCACTTGATTAAGATCTTAAGCACAGCAGAGTCCATGAAGGCAGGGACTGTGTTTACTTTGTTCCCATTATAGCACGACACCCCAACTCCAGAGTGGCTCAACAAATACTTATGGAGTAAATAAATGAATGTTCCTCCTATTGTCCTATTCTCTGTATTGTGCCAGTCCCACAGGGTCATCACACCACCAAATACTTCACTTTTGTACCTCGGTGCCCTTCTTGACACTGGTGCCCTGTGTCCCTCAGCCAGTTCTCCCATCCCAGCAACACGTGTTAGAAGGAATGACCCTGGGTGTTTGCCTGACGCCATCTCCACGGGGCTTATTCAGTTATGGGTGCACCATTTGGTCCCAGTCTATTAACCCAACATTAATGAAGCAGAAAAATATCAGCTGAGCGTAGTTGGCCAATGCTCAATGCAAAAATCAGTCATGGCGTGTTTTTCTTTACCGTAAACGTTTTCCGTGAGATCCTGAGTGAAGCTCGCGAGCTGACTCTGGGGGAACAGTGTGGCTCCTGCATGGTCAAGGTAGACAGTTCCTGAAAGAAAACACAAAATAAAGCTGTGACTATTTTTCAGAGGTTTTCCGCTCATTTTACCTAGATCTGGTTTGTGTAAGCGTGAGCCGTGCCCATTTGATGCGTTTAGACATAACATCAGGCCACTCATATCTGCCAGCCTCTTGATATTATATGTGCTTCTTAATTCACGTGTAGGCGAGAGCAATGGAAGAACTGCACTTTCAATATTTAATGACCTTTACAGCCCTGAGAGCGTCTTCCTGATTAACCAGCTTCTCTTCTGAACCTGGAAGAGCATCCCACAAAGAGAAGCCCAACAGACATCTGTGATTAATGATGGTAAAGCTAGTTCATATTATGACTCACACCCTATTCCGGAGTGTTCCCAGGCAGCGTCCCTGGTGGGTGAGCCCCGATTCTGCTTTCCCGTCGTGAATTCTACATCCTTCAATCCTAGAACAGCTTTGAGAGCTTCCGAGAATATGAGGAATATAAATGATCTTTCCAGCTTCTCTCATAAACAGAGAAAGGCAAATGTAGACGCAAGTAAGATATCGAGGGTGACCTATCAGATGGCCAAAATCAAAAGGTTGGATAACTGACTGTGTGGGTGAAGGTGTGGGCAAACAGGCCTGCTGGTACATGGCTGGGAGGAGGGCAAATTGGTACAATTTCTTTATGCACAGCAGTTTGGCAATATTGGTAACACTAAAATGCAAACTCTCTTTGACCTAGCAATTATCCTAGGAATTGATCTCTTTTTTTAGTTATGTCTTTTCTGTTTCTTTTCTTTTTTTAAGGAATTGATCTCATAAATACCCTGCTTTTGTGAAATGGCATGTCTATGAGGATATTCAGTGCAGCATTATCTGCAATAGCAAAGGCTGGAAATGACCTAAATGTCCATCAACATGTATTCAAAATAGAGAATTACTGTGCAGTTATCTAGTACTTTATAAGTACTGACATAGAACAAACTCTGAGATACATTTTCAAGAACATACAATATAAATAGATTCATTAATCTTTTCATTCTCAATATTTTTTGGTTTTTGCAGGATGGATTTTTTGGGGTTTTTTGAGATATAATTCACATACCATAAAATTCACCCTTTTAAAGTGTACATGATTTTAATGATTTTAATGAGTTTAATGATTTTAATATATTCATAAAGTTGTGCAACCATCACCACTAATTTTAGAACATTTTCATTCATCGCCACGTGAGATCCCATACCTATTACCAATCACTCCCAATCCACCCAGCCCCAGCTCTGACAACCACTAATCTATGTTCTGTTTCCATATTTCATATAAATGAAATAATAAAAGATGTGGCCTTTTGTGTCTGGCCTCTGTCACTTAGCATAATATTTTCCAGGTACATGTATATTGTAGCATGTATCAGAACTTCATTCCTTTTTTACAACTGAATAGTATTCCATTGTATGGAGAGACTACGTTTTCTTCATCCATCTGCTGATAAACATTTGGGTTGCTTCCACTTTTTGTCTATTATAAATAATGCTGCTTTGAATATTTGTGTACTATTTTTTTCCCCATTCAGTGGGTTGTCCTTTCACTTCCTTGATGGTACCAACTGAAGCATTAACGTTTTTAATTTTAATGAAGTCCAATTTGTCTACTTTTGTTCATTGTATTTTTGGTGTCATACGAAACCATTGCCTGCCTGCAAACAGGGCACTGCAAGCATCTCAGAGCGTGTGGTGCACTACCTCCCCGCCCTACAGCCTGCACCACCTCGGTGCCCACCGCCCCCGCCCACCTCCACCCTGGGCCTGAGGGTGGGCACCGTCTGGATGCTTCGAACCGGCCCCAATCTGCTCTCGGATGAGTTTGGTGCTTTGGAAAGTGTGAAAGCTGCTAGTAGACTCTACTCTCCTCTATCAGGAGAAGTAACTGAAATTAATGAAGCTCTTGCAGAAAATCCAGGACTTGTCAACAAATGTTATTATGAAGATGGTTGGCTGCTCAAGATGACGCTGAGTAACCCTTCAGAACCAGACGAACTAATGAGTGAAGAAGCATATGAGAAATACATAAAATCTAGAGGAGTGAAAATGGAACCCCCCCCCAAATAAAGTAGTATGAAACAACTTAATCTAGCATAGTGATCTTAAATTAGTGGTGGAAAGATTTAAAACAGCAACTTTTAGTAATACTAATGGAAAAAATAACTACAACAATGCTACTGGAAGAAAATACTCCTTAACTTTCTAATGATTACAGATAAACACAATATGCATCTTCTTCACAACACCCTATGATTTTTTTAGGCTAGGCTACAGTCATAATATTCAGAATTCCTGAAATTATTTGTGGTAAAATCTAGTTATAAAAATTATGTAATTCAGGGCCAACCAAGTGGCTCAGTCGGTTAAGAGCTTGCTCAAGAGTGCGAGCTCTGAGCGATAGGGTTGCCAGTTCAATTCCTGGCCCTAGCTGAGCTGCCACTGAGCTGCCAACAGGTGGCAGGATGGCTCAGCTAAAAAAAAAAAAAAAGAAATTATGTAATTCAATGATAACATTATTACCCTAAGGCCTATATAATATTGTAACTTGCTTGCATCCATTCTCTGGATTTGGGTCAAAATACTTAATGATCTTTCCATTGAAAATAACTGGCAGTGGAGAAAAGTTCCTGTTAATTGTTAGTGTCAGATGATGAACAATACTGTCTTAATTTTGCAGTACACTGTGTTCGCTGGTGCTATTTTTAAAAAGTGAAGCAACAGCCTTGCAGGAGAAAAAAATTTAATAATAAAACATTCAACTTCAAATAAAAAAGGAAACCACTGCCTAATCCAAGATCCTGGTGATTTATGTTTATGCTTCCTCTTAAGAGTTTTATACTTTTAGCTCCTATATTTAGGTCTTTGATCCATTTAGACTTAATTTTTTAATACAATGTGAGGTAGGGATCCAACTTCATCCTTTTACATGTGGATATCGAGTTCTCCCAAGAGCATTTGTTGACGAGACTATTCTTTCCCCTGTTAAATAGTCTTGGCATCCTGTTGAAAATCAATTGACCAAAGATGTATGGATTTATTTCTGGACTTACAATTCTACTCCATTGGTCTGTGTGTCTATCCTTATGTTAATACCACACTGTCTTGATTACTGCTAGTTTGCATAAGTTTTACTTACTTTACTTTTATAGGAAGTACGAGTCCTTCAACTTTGTTCTTTTTTAAGATTGCCTTGGCTATTCTGGGTCCCTTGCATTCCTGTATGAATTTTAGGATCAATTTGTTCATTTCTGCAAAAAAAAGTACCTGGGATTTTGATAGGACTTGCATTGAATCTGTAGGCCAATTTGGGAAGCACTGCTATCTTAACAATATTACATCTTCCAATCTGTGAATACAGTATGTCTTTTCACTTATTTAGGGCTTTTTAAATTTATTTCAGTGATGTTTTATAGTTTCCTATGTATAAGTCTTGTACTTCTTTTGATAAATTTATTCCTATGTATTTTATTCTTTTTGATGCTTTCCTTTATTCCATTTTCATAATGTTCATTGCTAGTATATAGAAATTGAATTGATGTTTATATATTGGTCTTCTATCCTATAACCTTGCTGAACTGGCTTTTTAGTCTAGTTGTTCTGTGTGTGGATTCGTTAGGATTTTCTATACACAGCTTATGTTATCAGCAAGTAGAGATGTTTTACTCTTCCTTTCCAATCTGGGTACCATTTATTTCATTTTCTTGCCTGGCTAGACTTCTAGTGCAATGTTGAACAGCAGTGGTGAGAACAGACATCCTTCTCTTGTTCCTGATCTTAGTCTTTCAGTCTTTTACCATTAAGTATGATGTTAGCTGTGGGGTTTTTTATAGATGCCCTTTATCAGGCTCATTAAATTTCCTTTTATTCCTAGTTTATTGCATGTTTTTACCTTGTAAATATATGACCTAGTCCAAAAAATAGTATTAAAATAATGTCCTCTTTTACTGAAGATTCAGAAATGCCAAGGTACATAACAAAAGAAAGGCTTCTGTCCACCAGCCATCGAGAAGATGCTTGTGTGAAACCCTAGAACACATGTAGAACCTGAGGGGCTGGTGGAGGCACCACGCACTTTGCCCACAGTCTTCTGCAGGGCCAGGAAGCCATTTGGGAGAAGGTCGCTTTGGCCTTTGGTCCAGTAGTTAATTTTACAAAACAAGGCAGCCATGTTAGATCTGATCTTTGAGGACTCAGCCAGCATAGTGTTAACAGTACAGAATCCAAGTCAACAAACCTAAATTGAATCTTGCTCCACTACTAGCCATTCTGGGTCCCTATTCCTTCATCTGCAAATGGATAAGAGTTAAACAATTTGGTATAACAGTGCCCAGTCCAGTGCCTGGCAGCACAGTAAACACTCCACAAGGTTCAGCTGTTATTAGCAGTAGGCAAATGGCGCCCAAACCAGTGGGCATTAGATCTTCAAGAAAGGAAATTCCAGGATCTCTTCAGGGTCATGTTCCTTCTGTTCCCAGTTCAACTCAGTGTGAGTGGCCATTCATAAGCACCCTTGAGGTTTCAAAACCCACTGGAGCCATATATTCAATATGCTCCCTTCACCAAGACAAGGAAATTTCCATCCAATTGATTAGGCAAAATATTTCACACTTAAAGGTTAAACATTTAATTATCCAGAGCTACCACTTAACCAGATAAATTCTCAAACCTGCAGAAGAACTATGGGACGAGGAGGAAGAAACGAGGTGAAGGTTATGTTCTTTTGGTTTATTTTGTTTGTTTTGCCCTGCCCTATAAAAAAAAAAAAAGGTGGATATGTTCCAAGACTCCTAGCAGTGGGAGGGGTGAGTTTAGTCCTCAAAAGCTGACTTCAACTGTAATGTATAGGAAATGCTGGGAACTTGCATGAAATAAATATATAAATAGATACATAAGTCTGCACACAATACTACAAGTACAGACTTATGACAGTTTGACTTACGATGTTTTGACTTTACAATGGTGCAAAAGCGATCCACATTTAGCCGATACCTTACTTCAAATTTTGAATTTTGACCTTTTCCTGGGCTAGCAATATGCAGCACGATCTTCTCCTGTGAATGCTGGGCAGCAGCAGTGAGCCACAGCTCCCAGTCAGCCAGCCCACCACAAGGGTAAACAACCGATATTCTACAGTGTAGTCATTGTGTTAGATGATTTTGCCCAACTCTAGACTAATGTAAGTGTTCTGAACACATTTATGGTAGGCTAGGCTAGGCTATGATGTTCAAGAGATTAGGTATTAAGTGCATTTTTGACTTAATGGTATTTTCCACTTATGGTGGGTTCCTCAGGACGCAACCTCAGGGTAAGGCCGCAGCATCAGTACCGCAGATATTAAAGAGGCTCTGAAGCCCAACCTGAAATCCTGGCTATCACAGCTAAAAGATACAATTGAGGGAAAAGGTGCTGTTCTCTGCAGGACAAGAGTGAAAACAAGGAGGGACCCAGAACACATCTCTACTTTTCCAGGGTGATGCTGAGGGATTAGCCAGTGATGGTGTGAGGCGTCAGAGCTGGAGCAGATTAGGGAATTAAGGCGGTGTGGTGCTGAAATAATTAGGGACTGAATGATTACAGCCTCTGGGATTTGCTTCAAAAGAATGGGGAGCCTCCCTTCCTCCTCTGCACCTGTGGATGTTCATTGTATTAGTCTATTACGAAATTTCTATAATAAAAAAGTTCAGAGAGAGAATGTGGAAGCCAAAGGACAAGGTGGTGGCTTTACGGCTTTGAACAATATGGAGGAAGTACAGAAAAGCGGCCAGAAGGCCCCTCTCCCTCTTCAGCCTAAACAAGAAAACCACCATAGAGCTGAATGAGCTACCTGATTAACCAGAGGTAAGTCGTGGTTGCTGTTCTGCCACAAGCAAGGGAGCACTCACCAACTGTTCATCACGACATAATAAATACACCTCAAATCCAATGCGGGTACGACGACTTGCCCACTTAACCTTGAGGACCCTCCCTGCTCAAGGAAGTCCCTCATCCAAGGTCCCTGGCAAAAAGGTCACTCTGAATCCGAAGGGGGGTGGGGGTAGGGGGGGGGAGCGGCTCCTGCCCTGCAGTAATGGGTTGGGAACCGGCCACAGGGCCAGACTGAGTTTGATTTCAAATTGAACCACTGTTCCACCTTGTGGTACTCGAGCGCACAATGTGATTCCTGTCCTCGTGTCCAATTTACAGGTTTGCCTTGTACTCAAAGCTCAGATTGCACGGTTTGTTAAATAATTCTTCAAGTCCCCCAGCGATCTAGAGTTCGGAAGCACTGTTCAGACTGCAAGAGTGAGAAAAAGAAGGCTTCGAACATAAAAGCTGCTTGTGAGCCATCCCAGGCCGCTGGGGTGCAGCCTCGGGGAGGTCCTGCTCAGAGGCCGCAGCCTCTCTGTCCCGACCCGGCCAGCTGTTGGAGTCCTGGTGCCAACCCCACCCACTGGCCGCCCACGCACCGCTCCCGTCCCAACGCGAGCATCCGAACAGTCACCGCTGCACATTACTGCATTTTGCCCGGTTCCAGTTGAACCTTTAGAGTCGGGAGTTTCGCAGCCAGCAAGGGCAGGATCGTAGGCTCTATTCGCGGAGGGTGGGGACAGTTGTAAAAGGACTACGTTGGTCCTGTACCACTAGAAAGTCTAAAGAGCAGGAGTAGCAGGAAGTCTTGGGGCTGCAAGTGGGACCTCCGGGGGCCGTGTCCAGGAAGCGGACTCTTGGACACGTCCCTCCAGGTCTTTCGATTCAAAATGCGACCCAAATGAGGTAACGCCGCTCCCACCTGGAGCAAAAAGCTCCTTCCAGGTGGGTTCTAGAAACTGCGTGCCCCCCACGGCCGCCCGGCCAGCCCCATGCTGGTGCCCCCGCCGGTCTCACCTGCCAGGCGGCCGAATTCGCGCGCCCGCAGCTCCGGTAGGCTGCGCCCGCCGTACCCGTAAACGAGTGCCTGCGTGCTCGAATCCCGGAACTGCGCGAAGTCCAGGAGCTCAGCACCGCGGTGTGCGTCCCGACAGGCCATGATCCCAGCCTGCCCGGGCGGGCAGGCCCAGAGAAGGGTCCAAGCAAGCCGGCGAAAACTCCACCCCCGTCACGCCCGGGCCGCGCCTCCCCTCCTGCCAATGGCACCGGGCCCGCGGCCGAGGGGCGGCGCCTATGGGGGTGCGCCGCGCTGACTCAAGGAGTTTCACTTCTTTCCTGCCCTTTTCCCACCTGGGAGCGAAGGGAGAGAGTATCTAGTTTTGTTGTCGCTTTGAACAGCTTCCCAACGGAGCCCACGGAGATGCCCCGGACACTTGGAATACTAAGTTCTCCTTTATCTGTGGTGTCAAGGAGAGGATGATGAAAGAAGCAACGAGTTTCTTTTTCCTGGCCGGCATCCTGGAACATAGAGAGCCTACCCTCGCCACTGTCCCGGGGCCCGAGCCCCTCACAGCTCCTGGGACCCTCAGTCTACGTGGCGGGACCCTCGTGTGCTGCACGGGGCGTTTGCAAGGAGACTTCCCGGGTTGGCGCTTCCCAGAGGGGCATGTGCTCGGCGTTTCTGAGAATGCGCAAAGCAAAGAGTGTAGGAGGAAAAACATTGCGCATCCACGAGGTTGGTTAATAAAATTTCCGCGGCTGCGCACCGCCGAAACCGGTAGCAAAGAGGCGACCAGGACAAAAGCGCCCCCTCCGCTCCTCCCTTGCATCTATGTCATTTTTGTCCCAGGGCACCGTTGCATCAAGTGTGGAGGCGAAAGCCAAACCCACGTTTGGGAAGTGCCTGGGCTGGGCTCCGGGGCTGGAAGGCAGACGCACCAACTGGGGCCCGGGTAAGAGGTAAGGGGCCCTCAGGTACTATCCTAGGCGCGGGGTCCTCCTAGAGAGTGGAGTGAAAGCGGACCAGGTACTGGGTATCCAGGTGAGGTGCATGGTATGGAACCAAGTTGGGTAAGAAGGACGATGCGGAACTTGATGCAGAGGCGGCAACGTGCTGGGATCCTAAGCAAGGGATTCAGATGTGGGCCAGGTGAGGGAACCCAAGGTGGGGGTCCAGGAGTGGACCAGTAGCTCTCCAAGCATACCTCAGTGGAACGAAATGGGAAGGGTGCCCGTGCCATAGTGAGGCTCTCCTCTAGACCAGGCTTTTCCAGAATTAACTTGTGCAAATCACCTGGACGTCTACTAAAATGCAGATTCTGATTCTTTAAATTTGGGGTGGGACCTGAGGTACTGTATTTCTAACTAGCCTGGGTGATTCTGACTCGGGGGTTCATGAACTGCACTGTATGTGAAGGCCCAGGTCATTTTCCTGGAACCCTAAGGAGCATCTCTCCTGGAGGTGTACTGTGGCCAAAAAATCCCAAATCTACAGGGGTGCTACTTTAGGACAAGCTTGCCTAGTGAACATCTGAATGAGACAAGTCAGAACCTTTTTAACAATTTTTTTTCCTTTTAGTATTAGTTTCAGGGGTACAGAACAACATAGCAATCAGACATTTATATAACTCACAAAATGATAACCCCAACAAGTCTACTACCTACCTGACATTGTACATAGTTATTAGAACATTATCCACTATATTCCCCATGCTGCATTACACATCCCTGTGACTATTTTTTTAATTATAGTTGGCAGTCAATATTATTTTGTATTAGTTTCAGGTGTACAACTTAGTTTTTAGACATATAATTATGAAGTGGTTCAATTCTCTGCTTCATCTAGTGACTAGTCTACTCGTAATTCCTTCTAGTGCATTCTTCATTTCAGTTATTGTATTCTTCACTTCTGACTGGTTCTCTTTTATGGTATTTATCCCCTTCTTTATGCTTACTATCTCTGTGTTGAAGTTCTCACTAAGTTCCTTAAACATTCTTATAACCAGTGTTTTAAACTCTGTCTCTGGTAGGGTAGTTGTCTTCATTTCATTTAGTTCTTTTTCTGGAGTTTTCGCTTATTCTTTTATTTGGGACATGTTTCTTTGTTTCCTCATTCTGCTGCCTCTCTGTGTTTGTTTCTATCTCCTATGTCTCAGTCTTTGCAGGACGGCCTTATGTAGTAGGTGTCTTATGTGGTCCAGTGGCACAGTCTCTCTGATCACCTGTGCATGTGTTCTAGGAGTGTCCCCTGTGTGCGCTGTGTGTATTATTCTCCAGCTGTAGTTGAACCTTAATTGCTTTTGGCATGTCGGTGGGTGAATTGACTCTCAGGCTGACTGGCTGTGAGGATTGGCTATACCTACAGCGTATGAGATGCTGTGTGGGGGTTGAGCCCTCGGAGGAGGATTTGTCTTAGTGGGCTCTGGTACCTGTTGATACCACCCACTGGGTGTGCCACTTTGGGGCTAATCAGGTAGTGTTCTGGTGTGGTCTGAGGCTGGCCTCTGGGTATGTTGTTTCTTGTTCCTCTTGGGAGGGGCTCCCATGCCGGCCAATTTCAGCCTTGCCGGTGACCAGACTGGGGCTACCTGGTAGGAGCTACAAAACTATATTCAATTAGTTGCTGCCTGTATTGGACCTAGAGGCATGTGGGGGTGGCCTTTTTGTGAACTGAAGTCAGCTGCAACCAGTATTGGACATGGGGCAGCTTAGCAAAAGGCCCAGAGCTCCCCAAGCCTGTTGTCACCTGCTGGCTGCCAATAGGGCTCTGCAGCTAAAAGAGCCTCCTTAGGTGTGTGGACCAGGCTGGTTGACCCAGTGTTGACAGTGCCCCTAACAATGTCGCCCAAGTTTGGTGGGGCAGGGTCCCAGGGATTTACAGGGCATGACCAATGTTTTTTACCAAGTTAATGCAAATTCAGTTTGTGTACCACTAACTGAGCCTGTGGCCACTCCACAAAATGCCACGAGAACACCTGGGCCAGCCGTCATTTGCCTTGGGCCCGCAGAAACCCAGGATCTGCCCCAGAAAGGTTGCAGTATGAGCTGGGGCTGACAGTCTGCCATCCAAAGCTTCCCAGGCTGTTGCAGGCCATCCGCTGCTATACAAGCCTCCAGCAGCTTGTGGGGAGGGGCTGGCCACCCAGGAGCTGAGAGTGCTCCCATCAATGCTGTGCTAGCTGGTCAGGGCAGAGTCTCCAGGAGTCACAGGGTGTATGTAGCCAGTGGTTTTTAGAAAGTTAAAAACCAGTTCCTGTGCCAGTGCAGTACTGAGCCTGTGGCCTTTTCGCAAAATGCCCCAACAACACCACGGCCAGCCACCACTCTCCTCAGGCCCACAGATCCCCAAGAGCTGCCAAAGAAAGGCTGCAGCACAAGCTAGGGCTGCATGCCTGCCACCAGAAGTTTCCCACACTGCCGCAGGCTGACCACTGCTGTACAACCCTCCCACAAGCTTGCAGGGTGAGACTGACCACCTAGGACCTGAGAGTGCTCCAGGTGATGCTACACTACATGGATGGGGTCCAAGAGAGTCACCAAGGTGGTATGCACATGCGCAGATTTTACCAGACCAATGCAATCTCGGATTTGGCTCCGTGGCGGTGGGTTCAACACAGGAAAGACGGCGCCATTCTGTAGGTTACACGTGAGGCAGGCTCCACACAGGGATAATAGTGGCTGTCCCTCTAGCCCTCACTCTGAAGCCACATGACTCAGTCTTTCCCTGTATGTTTCTGGCACCTCTCAAGTCACTGTCCCTCTGCCGGAGCCCAGGGTGCCTGCAAGTGAGTGAGTCTATCCACAGGCCCTTTAAGAGGACATCTGGGTTTCTAATCGCCTTCAATCTCACGGACACATGGAATCCTTGCTGATTTTCACTGCCAGATGTTTTGGTGTGGGGCTGGGACTCCTCACTCTTCGGGGGAAACCTCCACTGCCAACATGTCCCTTCCAGTGCTCAACCACTACCTGTGGGTTTGGGGTCAGCCCACTTTAGATCTCCACCCCTCCTACCGGTCTCAATGTGGCCTCTTCTTTATATCCTTAGTTACAGGCATTCTGTTCCGCTCATCTTCAGATGATTCTCAAGGATGATTGTTCTATAATTTAGTTGTAATTTTATGTAATCCCAGGAGGTATCAGGCATAGCATTTACCTATTCTGCCACATTGCTCATCTTCTCAAAAAATTATATTTAATTGTGGTAAAATATACATAACATAAAATGTACCATCTTAGCCATTTTTAAGTGCACAGAGTTCCATAGTGTTAAGTACATTCACATTGTTGTACAACCAATTTCCAGAACTCTTTTCATCTTGCAAAACTGAAACCCTGCACCAGTTAAATAACAATTCCCCCTTTCTCCCCTTCCCCAGCCTCTGGCAACCACCATTCTATTTTCTGCCTCTAAATTTGGCTACTCTATGTACCTCTTATAAGTGAGATCATACAGTATTTGTCTTTTTGTGACTGCCTTATTTCACTTAACATAATATCCTCTAAGTTCATCCATGTTGTAGCATGTGACAGGATTTCCTTGGGCTGAATAATATTCCATTATATGTGTATACCACGTTTTGTTGAACACTTGGATTACTTCCACTTCTTGGCTATTGTAAATAATTCTATTGTGAACATGGGTGTACAAATGTCTCTTTGAAATCCTGCTTTCAATTCTTTTGGATATATAACCAGAAGTGGAGTTGCTGGATCATATGGTAACTTAATTTTCCATTTTTGAGGAACTGCCATTCTGTTCTGCCATTCCCATCAACAGTACACAGTTTCCAGTTTCTCCACATCCTCACCAACACTTCTTTTCTTTATTAGTATTTTTTTCATAGTAGCCATCCTACTGGATGTGAAATAGCATCTCATTGTGGTGTTGATTTACATTTCCCTAATGACTAGTGATGTTGAGCCTCTTTTCATGTGTTTATTGGCCATTTGAACATCTCTGGAGAAATGTCTATTCAAGTGCTTTGCCCATTTTTTTCAGTCAGGTTTTTATTTTTTATTGTCAAATTGGAGTTCCTTACATATTCTGGATATTAAGATATGATTTACAGTATTTCCTCCCATTCCGTAGGTTGCCTTTTCACTCTGTTAATTGTGTCCTTTGATGACAGTGCAGAACTCTTGAAGGTCATTAAAAATCGCTGAACTACCATTTATTTAGTCAAGGAATATCTTTAAGCTTTTGGCTCTGCCCAGGTCACTATATGCTCAGGAGGATGTGACGATATTATGCCAACAGCCATGTTGGGAAATTAGCTGTTGAACATCCGACCACAAGGCCATGTGGTCTGAGTGCCCTACCATTGGCTTCCGCATGCAGGTGAGAATTACAGGAGAGAGGAGAAAGGGCTACTTCCAACCAGGAGTCCAGGGAAGGCGCCTCAAAGAAAGGATCCTTTGACCTGGGCCACAGCAGTGAGTGAGCCTGTGAAGAAGGGAGGGAGAGTGGTGAGGGGTGAGGGGAAACCAGGAGCCTCAGCCTCTAACTGGCACTAAGATTCCCTAGGCCTCTCTTGCCAGGACGAGCCTGTCACAAATCAGATTGCTTGCTCTCAACCCACCCCCACCAGTGAATGTCTTACATGAGTCCGTCATTCAGTGAGCTCCAGGGTCCTGTGCTTAGGACTGTTACTGCCTTGTCTCACCTGGGGCCTCTGAGGAGCCTGAGCTGGTCCATGCTGCGGTCCCAGGCAGCAGGCCTCTGCATCCAAAGTTTACAGCTTTGTAGGGAAACAGCTCTTCAGCTCCTACTTACAGCCCTCTCTTATCTGAGCACCATGAAAACTATTGGGTGTCAGAGAAGTCAAGACGTATTTTTTCTATGTTTTTCATTGCAGAAATGTGCCATGACATTTCCGACAACCCAATATGTGCCTAGAAGCCAGACTGGGCAGACAGGTAAGACAGCCCTGATTTTGTACTTCAAATCCCTCCCCTTTTATGAGGTTTTGTCCCTGGTCCAGCTCACCGAGCCCAGTTCCGTGTCCCCTGGAAATGGGCTCTGTTTAAGAATCTCCACTATACATAAAGCATTCGTTCATATATTCTTTCATTCACTTACTCCCTTGGCAAAAAGTTCAGTGAGTGCCTCTCGCTGAGCTTGGTGGTTGAGGAAGAAGGCGGGGCAGGTTTGGGGGCAGGGTTTGGAAGCTTTTAAGCCAGGCTAAGGGACTGGAATTTTAGTCTGAAGATTGAGAAAGTGTCCCTAAGAGGTGATCTGAGCAGAACTGTCTAATGGCCCATTACCAGGATGGATGGGGTGGTAAGTGGGGGCAGGGAAACCAAACACAACGTCTGGCTTGAATCACTGAAGATGCAAACAAGCTTGGGCAGGGGCATTCCTTCAGTGTTCACCGGAGAGCTGCTCCCCACTAAGGACATGGTGGGTTCAAGGAAGACAAGAGTCCACAAGGCAGCCGCTGGGCCTGAGAGGCCTCCGGACATTAAAGGAGATGGGTCTGCACTCAGATCACCCCTCCAAGCTGCAGAGGGCTGGAGAAGGGGCCTCCCCCAGAGGTTGAGGCTTTGGAGGGTCCTAGAAGAGAACGTGGGGTAGAGAGGGCAGCATTCCATATGCAAAGGCCTGTAAGTACAAAAGGGCTCAGAAAATTCCAGAAGCAGGGCCTTCAGTGAGGCTGGACCACAGGCCTCAGTTGTGAGGGAATGAGGAGTGGGGATGGGGAGGGCGTAGGTCAGATTGCAGTGCAGGAAGACACTGGGGACTCACTACAGGGGAGCAGCTGCCTCGAGGTGTGTCTGACACCCCTGGCAGCACAGAGGAGGGGCACAGGTGTGGAGAGACTGCAGGCAGCACTGCCCACCAGAGGCTGGACGGGGGTCCTGGTGAAGTTCAATGAGGGCTTGATTGGAGGTCCCGATGGCGCAGAAGTGATTCAGGGCCAAAGGGGGACTGAGGGAGGACTGACTGGCTCAGGGTGACTCAGCACTGTCAACTGAGTGACAAGGAGGGGGCTCAGACACAGGAAGACAATGTGGAGCTCAGTTCAGGACGTGTGTGTGTGTGTGTGTGTGTGTGTGTGTGTGTGTGTGTGTGAAGACTGGGGCCCAGGGCTCAGGAAGGACAGTGTCCAGGGTTGGAGACAAGACTCATGGGAGGGGTAATCCAAAGAGCTCTGGAGTGGTCAGGGAAAGAGGACAGAGCCCTGAGGATAGGGACATTTAAGGGGCATATGCCTCCATGCCACACGACCGGTGAGAAGGTACAGAGAGGCTGGAAGAGAGCCAGAGCAAAGTGCCTGGCAGTATCTAAGGCTGAAGGACTAATCAGATTATTGAACTTGCTGCTTAGGCCTAGGCGGCATGTGGTGTTCTCTAGGTGGGGATGGAAACTCCGTTACAATGGTCGAGTCTGACATGGTGAGGAAGGGTGGAGGTTTTCCCACTGGCTTAAACACCCCCCTCCCCGACCCCACCCTCATGAGCACGGAGGTAGCTGGGGGCTGCAATTATGATGGATCAAATTTTCTGCCAAGTCGTTGGGATGGAGGGTGGGTGTTTCAGAGGAGGCTAAATTGGGTTTGGATAATGAAATTTAGTATTTCCTGCTAGAGAGAAATGCATACCTCCCTAACAATGAGAACCTGCTGACCTAACAATGATAATCTGATACCTGAAAAACCAGAAAAGGGCCTGCACAGCAGGAAGTATTATAATGAGACAGCAATGGAGCAGGTTTTTCTCCAGAGCCTGGCAGAGAAGCTTTGGTACAAACAACTTGAGAGCAGTGAAAAGATCAGATAAGAAACGCCAGGAAGCTCCGTCCCCTCAAGTGACAGGAGAACTTTTCTGTGAATAGAAGCTAAAAGGGCAGCTCCGAATGACGATATGCTTGGGAACAAGGCTCCATTATATCTAAACCTATAATGTTCAAAACAAAACCCCACCCATACTGGGCAGACTTCAGGAGTGAGAGGGTGGGTGGGTAAGTGGACCCAGAGCAGGGATCTTCCTGAGGCTGTTTTCCTGGGGACTTGGCTTCTCCCAGTGTTTATTCAGGGGCAGGTTGACTGGATCAGGCCACCCCCTTCTTTGTCCCTTCTGTGCTGACACCTCCCTCCTCCTCTCTGTCCCCTACAGCTTTGTGCCACCTGAGACAGGGAAAGGATCTGATACCAATTCTTCTATTTACTGACTGGTGGATTACATGGGAGAATGCTTCCTCCAGTGGCCAACCATCTATATTGTCAAACTTACCCTTGAATTCAGCCAATATTTGACACTCCACTGTGCTAAATACACTGTGCTAGTGGCTGTGGAGAAGGAAACAAATCTGATGCCCAGATAGTTATGCTTTGGTATACTTGTACAGTGGGCTCTCATGGGATGCCTACCCAGCACCCACTGCTCGATTTTGCTTTGGAAAACCACCCCACGTGGAGCAGCCATGTGGTCCTGACGGGACCCTGCCTCCAGCTCCAGGATAGTAGTCTCATGGCTCTTGCTATCAGATGGGCAGGCCCAAGCCACTCAATGCGTGCTTTTCCTCTGCCCATTTTGATTAGTTCAGGATGTTCCGGTCAGAGTAAAACTAGGGACTTCAATGTTTAAAGGTTAATTCCTTTTGATATGGACAAGGAAATCTGTAACTCCAGGGGCTGCTTTCATCCAGGAAGGAGGGCAGCCTTGGAAGAAAGCTGATACACAGGGAGGGCATAGCTCAGAGAATTAGAGAATGCGAAACAGTGTCCTAATCAAACTCTACGTGCACTTCGTCTTACCACTGGATGTTTTTTTTTCCAGTTTCGCAAGCCAATAATTCACTGTATCATTTTGAGACAAACTGTCTTATCACAGAAAGATCGAATTGATACAGCTGAAGACATACATACATAAAAGATAGGAAGTGACAAGTGCCATAAAAGAAAAGAAATACTATGGAATGCAGAGAAAGAATACTTGAAAAAAAGGGATTAGTAAAGGCCCTCTAGAGGCAACATGGATTGAGCTTTATTTAATCATACTAGTAACGGTTACTAATTATCAGCATCTTCTATATATCCAGGCTCTGGGCTAGCATTTTTCATGCACTGCCTCACTTAATCCTCATAACAACCCTATGAGGTGATTACTTTTTACAAAATGAAACCAACATTTGTTCTTTCTTCTAGAATAAAGCACCTCAATTCTCAGCTAAGCACAGCGTCACTTGCAATAAAGATTTAATTTCCCAGCTTCCTTGAGACATGGTCACAAAATTAAATTCTGGCCACAGAGATTAGGCAGAACTGTGTGAACTTCCAAATAGGTTTTTTTAAAGTTAGGGGCAAGCCTTTTCTTATGCGGCCTTCCACCTTTCCACTGGCTGGAATGCGGATTATGGCAGGAGGCCAAGCTGCCATTCTGGATAGTAAGGAAACCACACCCTGAGAGGATGGCAGACAGCAAAGAAAAAAGCCTGGGTTCCTATCCTACTCTGCCTACCTTGATCCCTTTGGAGAGAGAAAATGTCTATCTTGCATAAGCCAGAAAGAACATTTTGCATTTTCGTCAAACTGATCCACTAGTATTATCTCCATTTGCAGAGACGAGAGGAAAAACTTAACCCTTAGTTATAGCCAGTGTGAGCCAGGATTCAAACACATTTCTGATTCCTTAAGTCCAGGTTCCAATCCTCACCTAGAGCCTTGAGAAATACATAAGAGTTTATACAAAAATGGGTGGAAGGCCTTCCAGTCCTCTTGCAGACAACCCAGGATTTTCTATGATGGTCAGAATTTCTAACTGAAGAGTGATTATGTCC
Source organism: Hipposideros armiger (assembly GCF_001890085.2). NCBI lineage: Eukaryota > Metazoa > Chordata > Mammalia > Chiroptera > Hipposideridae > Hipposideros > Hipposideros armiger. The sequence continues at coordinate 5,537,753 of NW_017731386.1, forward strand.
TTTTATTTCATTCCTGAATTTGCAGTCTCCCTCTAATTCCCACTTTGGAATCAATAACCAACTCTGCTTCCCCTGAGGCTAATGGGAACATAGTGATTTGGCTCCTTGCTGTCCAAGGTAAAATCTACTTGAAACAACCTCATCACCTCTCCTCCACCTAGGAAAGCTGGATAAATCAGAAGACAGCAGCTGCTTGGCTGGCGCTTGCCATCAATCTGAACTTTGTGCTCTGAACCAAGGAGAGAAATGAGTTCCGGGGAATGGGGGAGGGCAGGTTGGGGATTTTGAAATACTCTTCCACTCCTCTGGAACAAAGTTCCAAAACTACCTTTTTGCTTTTGATATCACAAATTACTACACTATGGTTCAAAGGGTGACCTTCGGCCGATTAAGACCTGCATGTGTAAAATTACCATTTTTGTGGATGAATTACAATGCAGACCTCCAAGGGTACAGCGAGTCCTCCAAACACTTACTGAATTACCCACGTGATTACTGAGGAAGACGCTTCAGGAAAATTTGGGAAAACTGTCTATCTACAAACTCTTCTGGCAAAACAATAACCAACCATGAACTTAGTCTCTCCGAGACTAGATCTGCTTTCAAGGAACCTTGGGGGTTTGAGTTCTGTGTTGGAAAAGGCTCTCAAGGACTAAGTTAGTCCACTGAGTGCTCTGGAATCCTGCATGCGTGGGATCAGAGCAAATCCCTGTGTGCTGTTGGGGGTGAAGACTCAGACCCTTCTGAGTGGCAAGCAAGGAAGTAGTTCAGGGCATCCTGGCTTCTGAGCTCGGGAAACTCAGATGCTCACTGACTTGGTCCACACACGTACACACACCTGAGAAACAAGTTTGTACGGACTCAATCATCTAGAACTGCTCTGTCCAAGTATGAGCATTTGAAACGTCCGAACTGAGACGGGCTCTAAGTGTAACATGCACTTTATATTGTACAAAATATAATCCATCACTTTTCATATTATATGTTGAAATAGATATTACTGGGTTCAAACAAAGATGTCATTAAAATAAAATTTCCATTTCTTTTTATTTTTATTATGTGGCTACTAAAAATTTAAAATTACAGGTGCTGGGTTCGCTGTGGGAGTCTCAGGGGAAGGCTCACTGAGGCGGCACCTGGAAGGCGGCTGCTGGCCACTCACGCTGGCTGCTGGCTACACACAGTAGCCCATGGCAACCCACTGCAGCAGGGGCTGCAGCCTACACCATCGCCGACGACTCACGGCAGCCCAGCTCCAGGTTGAGCTGTTGTTCAGCATCTTAGCTGTAGAAGGCAGTGTCACTGGCCCTCATGTGGGATCCAAACCGGGGCCCTCTGGCGTCCCAAGCCCGTTCTTAACCATCACGCCACTCAGCCGGCCCTCCTTAAAGGCTTTTTAACAGCAGGCTTCCAAAAGCTTGAATTTAGGATTTTTAGCATACTATTAATTTCAGAGTTTCAGCTGACTAGAACTAAAATACGTAAGAGGTTAAGACTCAGATTTGTGACCTTCACTCCAAGACCAGCCAGTGAAGGATGCAAGTCTCCCTGTGTTTAGTAAGATTCAGTAGAAAACGATCTTAGCCTACTAATTTTGCAAGACCAGAATAAGCCTTTAAAAAGATAAGCCTCAAGATTCTCATTTTATGGTAATGCTGGCTGCTTTTGTCCCCGTAAATCTGGCCCAGGAAGTGGCAACTATGCTGGCATCTGACTTTTTCTCCTAGATATTTCTCTGAAGGATACAAGGAGAACAGACTTGTGGAGAGGATACATAGGCCTTTTTGGAAAGCATCTTAGAACCATTCTCCCTCTCAATAGCTAGAAGTTCAGAGTAGTTGAAATCTGTAGGAACAAACCTCTGAGGGCCAAAAATGTAACATTTGGGAACAACTCAAAACTCTGATTAACTAGCTGTAATATCGTTTTGTGAATTTATTGCACTGATGCTAGAAACCCTGGACCTTGTGGTATATTGGTCCCTTAATAAGTGGTTTTCTCCCCTTCGATATTGTTGTAAACAGTGGCACCCATGTAGCATGTTTGATATTTTTTGCTTGTTTATTTTAAATGAAAACCACAAACCACCTTAATTTACATGTGTTTCCTCGTTGTAAATAAGCCTGTCTTTTTATCTGGTTATTTTTGTGTATACGTATTCTACCAATTTAACTACTTTTGTGGCTTTATTCCTGTATTATTTCTTCTAGTTTGTTTTGTGAAAAGGAAGAAAAATAAAAGCTGAAATCTCTAAAAAAGAAAAAATTTAATTACATACATAGCTCATATTATATTTCTGTTGGATTAGAAATACTGGGTAGTACTTGTCTAGAAATCTCTATTTAGATAAAATATCACATACCTCCTTTGGAAGCAAATGTCATGTTAGATAATGGTATACACTTCCACCAAGAAAGCCCTCATAGCCCTTCTGTCAGCACATCATGTGCATATTCCTTTAACTGCCAGTTTGCCAGATGACTCCAGGGTCAGGGGAAACCTCCACTCCCACAGTCTTCATTGTACCTCTCACACCCCCTTAACCTCTCTCCGCCCATCTCCCAAGCTCCCCATTCTCGTGGCTGCCTCCCAAACCTCAGCTGGCACACCCAACATTCTCTTTCCAGTACCTTCTTCCCTGTGCTCCCACTACTCATTACCCCTGGGGGATATATCCTGTACTTTCATGACCCATTTATGTGATTTCACATAAATTCAGAAGATTCAGACTCTACTTTTCAGCTCATACCTCTAACAGATTAAATGACAGGATATTCTATTTTCAGTCAAACCCTACAAGAAGAATCTATGCACTTTTAAAGAATAGAAGAAATGACTGACTGTAGTTCAAACTCCCAACCGCCTGCCAAATTCCTGGAATGGTTAGTGTGTACTGGGAAGAAAGGGTCAGGACCACCCTTTGTGTGGTCTGTTTATTTACAAAAACTGTTTCAATAAAAACTGAGTAATCTGGCTTTTTTCTCTTTTTTATTTTCTATGTCCTTCCTCTGAAGAGGGTAATAAATAATGAAATGTCCCAAAGAGGGGCCTATGAAAAGAGAAGGCCCAAAATAACACAAAATTAGGCAAGTTTGGTCACGAAGAAAGAACAGAAAAGAGGTTCTTAATCTGGATCACACGGATTCAGGTCTGAAACCCCGGAAGGATGGGCAAGGCTCTAAGGGAATGTACACATGTAACAATTTCAGGAAAAGTCTGTAGCTTTCATTAGATTTCAAAGGGTCTGCAACCCAAATCAATACTGCCGCCATAGGACTTACAAATGAAACTCAATGAAATTACGAGGTAAAGACAAGTTACCTATTTACGTGATAAATATTTTAAGACACCAATGAATAAATGCTTGTAATTAAGTCCATCACAGTGCACAACTGTTCACTTTGTATATCTTCACAGTATGATCTTCACCACAACTTGCAAAGTGTAACCATTCAGTGCCTTCTGCTTCCTTCTGTTCGGTTTTTCCATTACAATTCTTCCAGCATAATTTTCTGATAGCAAGTGTATGACTTTGGCTAAACAAAGAGAGAAATCATGAAATGAATGTATGCTATGACTACAAAATATTTTACTGGGTGTTCACCTACATATTAATTTAACTAGTATACTCTTACTATTAACCTTTTTAATATAAATTGAAGTTGAAACCTGAAAATCAAAATGTACAGGTCAATCACCTTATCATGATACTGCTGTTTTGAATTGTATTTGAAATTATATTCTGAGCAGTTCAGATGTATGGAAGTGGAAGAATCCTAAGAAAATCTGACACAGAATGATGCTGGTGACCATTTTCGAGTTTAGATGTTTTTAAAGAATAAAATGGGTAAAAAAGTAGATTAAAACATGATCCCTGTTGTCTAGGCAGGTGATGGTGGGGAGGAGGTTGTAACTGCAGGTGCTCTAAACCAGCTCAGGTGACTAGGGTGTGAGGCTCAGGGACAGGTCGCTGTGCTTGAAAGCCAGTCATGGGGCTCTGAGGGGCACTCAACAGTTTGCTCCATTATGGGACCTGAGCTAAAGTGTTCTAACACAGATGTGGCCACCAAAACACAATCTATAATATTTCAGAAAATCACCAACATTTTGAATCAAATTTTATTGAGTCTACTGTAGTCAAATTCTAAAACACATTTTGAAAATCACTTTTATCTCAAACGTGTTATCTATAAAGACAACATTATGCAAACAAGCAATATGGTCAAGCAAACTTTTAAAAACCAAGTGCAATATATTGGGTTGTCGGAAAAGTCATCATGTATTTTTTCTATACTTTTTGTTGCAAAAATGTGTCATGACTTTTCCAACAACCCAATAGCAACAAACATCAATTTCAAGCGATTACCACTGGACACACAGGTACCACTTAGTGGTGAGCACCACGAAGGATGTGTGTCCCTCTCCATGCCAATGAGGCATAAAAGTTTTCCATAAAGACTCCATGATTTCTATGTAGTCCAATGCAAGCAAAAATGAAAAGAAAATACCTTTGACTTGTTTCTACGCAGTGGGTCCAGTCATTTACTTCTGGAACTTGATCAGTCTTTTTCCAGGTGTATAAACAAATCTTTCCACACTCTAATCCTACTGCAATAACGTATCTGTTTTTAAGGGAGGGGGGAGGCCATGATTAATTTAGCATGAAATTCCGTTATCTCCATCATCACTCTAAAGTAGTCCTTCATAGGGTTCCCAACTGTCCCATGCTTACAAAGGCCTGTTTAAAAGCACCAGCCCAGAATACATTGCACAGTTACACTGTGCCCTTAAGGGCCTCCTCTCCATCGAGGGCGCAGTTTTATCTGTCCTCCAAGAACCAATGTTTCCCTAGCTGGCTGCAGGGGCCCTCGTTCTGCTAAAGACACTTGGTACAGAGAAAGTACCACAGTCCTGAATTTGGTGAAATAAGAACTTTTGGGCCACACTCTCAATCTCTCTTTCGCCACTCTGACTATCAAGTTCTATCAATTTAAAAATGCTTGTGAGGGCCGGCTGAGTGGCACGATGGTTAAGAACTGGCTTGGGATGCCAGAGGGCCCCGGTTCGGATCCCACATATGAGAGTCAGTGACACTGCCCTCCACAGCTAAGATGCTGAACAACAGCTCAACCTGGAGCTGGGCTGCTGTGAGTCGCCGGCGACGGCGTAGGCTGCAGCCCCTGTGGCACTGGGTTGTCATGAGCTACCGTGTGTAGCCAGCAGCCAGCGTGAGCGGCCAGCAGCCGCAGTGAGCGGCCGTCCAGAAGCCGGCGACTGATCTGCCTCACCCGGGAAGAGCGCAATGATGGTGCCAACTTGGGCCAGTGAAGCAACATCCTCCACAACTAGACTGAAGAACAAAACGACAGCAACTTGTCTGTTCCCCTTCCCCCAATTCCCCAGCGCTGTTCCCATTCCCCCAATTCCCCAATAAAAATCTTTAAATAAATAAATAAATAAATAAAAATAAAAATGCTTGTGAGAAACATAAGCATTATGAAAAAAATAGCAGTTGGGAAACTAAGAGAACCCATGAATGAAAGTGTAAGAGGGCTACATATTGAGAATCCAAGTGGCCTTCTTAAAGAAAACACACAATGAAGGCCCACACAGAGACTGACCTTTGGGCAAGGTTAAGCACTGGGCAGACGCTGACAGCTGTCACAGAGCCACCCACGTCCAGGACGGAGGAGCAGGGGCCGATGCTGTGCTCGACAGAGTCATCGCTGGAGTCGCACTCACCCCAGACAACCACCTAACACAGACAGATCACACTCTGTAAAGCTTTCTCTTTGTAAAGTCTCCAGCAATGCATTAGAGAGTTTCAATGACATAGATAATACAAAACATTTGCTCTGGTATTTAAAAAAAATGTACTGTTTGTGTTCTAGGACTTCAGAGCATATTTCAAGCATCACAGAGAAGCCACAGTGTAGCAGACACAAGTCTCTGAGACTTCAACTACCTAAGTGCGGCATTCATAGACAGACTGTCCCTGCCCGGAGACCAGGAAACCAGTTCTGATCCAGTGAGATTCTACTGATCATGTCCTCACTGGGGGGTTCATGCATCTGCCGAAGAAGTTACCACAAAATATACATGGGGAGCAGTGAAGTCCCTGGCTCTTCCTCTACACCACCCACTGCACAGGACATCAGCTCCACTGTCAGGAGGCCCTAACCTTAATGACACCCCACATGAAAAATGATGCTTCCCTGGAAGTTCATGCCTCAAGGGGGTATGATTGATTACCAAAAAAACGGAAAGGAAATTGAAACAGACAACAGTGGCAAAATGCAAGACCAAAGCAAGATTCCAAGCAGAAGGCTCTGCCCAAGAAAGTGCAAGGGTGTTTCTGAGAATGCGCAGTGAATGATGCTTTGTTTTCTTCAGCCCTGACATGCCCCTGGGAGCTGCAGATGGACCATCTGCTCCTGGGTGTGGCTGGGGAGAGCAGAAGTCATCCTGCTTCCTCAGCAGCAAGCACAGCAGAGGCAAATAAACCCCAGGGAAGAATTACATAGTCAAGTGAGCAAAGCGAAGGTCTGAGAGAGAGTTTTAGAGGCTGCTACCTCAGTGTCTCACTGCGGGACAACATGACCATGCTACCCCTCCGCTTCAGTAACTTGCACCATGACTAGGACTGGAGAGGCCAAGGAGAGGAACAGCAACTCAACTGCCTTGTCACCCCTGGCCTGCACGAACTTAAGAAAAAGGAAATAAAGAGCACAAAAACAGGAAAGACCAGAAACCAGGGGAACGTCTCCCAGAGAACATGGACGAGGGTCAGTCAAGAGCCCACTGCTAGCTAACTTGTTCTGATTTTTTCAAAGCTCGGGTCTCACACACACACACATCCTACTCACCACCGAATGAAAAGTAATATCCATTCATTGTAGAAAAACAAAACCTTAATTCATAAAAGTATGAAAAAGAAAAGTAGAAACAGTTTTGTCCCTTAGGCCCCCTTTGCCCTGCTCTCTTTAGTCTTAATCCATTTCATTTACTACTTTTCTCCCATTGGGGCCACAGGATGCCAGGTCACGTGTCTGAAAGGTCTGCCTTTCATATTTGATCGTACAGAGGAATGTACGTACAGAATTTAACAAGTAAGAAAATACATTTTTATGTATGCATATGAAAAACACGGACAGGAATACATAAATTGGTTTTTAAAAGTTTTATCAGAAAGTCAGGATTACGTGTTTTCTATCCAAACATACCTGTAACAATATTATTTTACATTTGAAAAAATATTAAGTTAAAAAAAGTTACCTTTTTGTCTCGACTTCCAGTGAAGAAAAACTTGCTGTCAGGACTCCAATCACAAGACCAAATAATTCTACTGTGCACAGCGGTGATTTTGTTGGTGAAGGCCAAGAGACTAAAAATTGGGTCTGAAAGAAACACATATGCACTACTTACAAAGCAGAGAAAACTATTTTTTACTTGTTAGAAAGCTATGTTTAAGTGCCATATACATCATGTAATTCAGTATTCAATTTACCGTTTTTTTGCCGTGTATAACGTACACTTTTTTGCCAAAATTTGTGAGGGAAAAACAAAGATATCCATTATACATGGGTGGTACTAATTCCGTATCTATATAAATGTTTTTAATTCTTTTATTTATGTCCATAAGTTAAAAGTGTAACTCTAGGGGCCGGCCGAGTGGCTCAGTTGGCTAAGAGCTCAAGTTCTTGGCAACAGGTCGCCGGTTCGATTCCCACATGGGCCAGTGAGCTGCGCCTGAGCTGCCGCTTAGCTGGCAACAGGTGGCAGGATGGCTCAGCTGGTGAGAGCACGTGTTCCTAACAACAAGGTTGCCAGTTTGACTCCTGCATGGGATGGTGGGCTACGCCCACCCGCAACTAAGATTGAAACACGGCACCTTGAGCTGAGTGGCTGTGAGCTGCAGACAGTCGACCGGATAGCTACTGGACTTGAAGCCAAGCTAGCTGCACCCTCCACAACTAAGATTGAAGGACAACAACTTGGCTGTTCCCCTTCCCCGATTCCCCAATAAAATCTTTAAAAAAAAAAGTATAACTCTAGAAATCAATATCGACATCCATATGCAAAATAATACCCTGGAATACAATAATCGATTTTGTTGAACTTACAGCAAACTTGCAACTATGAAAAGTTCTTGGCCTTCTATGATGTGTAAATATCATAAACTTGTTACCAGTACATAAAATTTCTTGTACCTTGTATCTGTTATTGTGTTTTGTAATTATTTGTTACATAAAATTTCTTGTACCATACTGTTAAAAAATAAAAGTTTGAAATGTAAGGTAATTTCTAGCACTTATATGGACTAAACCTAAAACTCATAACTGCTTATGAGGAGGAAAGTGGAAGGTATCTATTAATCCATAAAAATATAGCAAATTAATGGATATGTTATCAGTATCACTTTAACTTTTTAAAAAGTAAAGGTATGTCAACTATAATTATATATACATATAGTCACGGGATGTGGAGTAGAGTGTGGGAATGGAGTCAATGGAATTCTAATAGATGAGCATGATATCGGAGTGGGAGGGCAGTGGATGGGGGAGAGGGGTTGTTACTTTGTGAGGGGTGAAAAGGATAACTAGTGCATTGTTCTATACACCTGAAACTAATAAAAAAATAAAATAAAATAAAAATCTAGTAATTAAAAATAAAAAAGTAAAGGTTGCATGTTAGGAAATCACTAGTTGCAAAAGTGATTTTGCACATACTGCTCAGTACGTGTCATAGTCCCTAGTATTCTCTGAAAGACAAGAAACTAAGGGACTAGAAATATCAGATTAAATTCAATGAAAAAAATTAAAGTAGGAGTAATCAACAGATACTTTAAACACTCTAGATTTTACCAAGAAATCAGGAGAATAGGAATGGCATCTGCTGAAACAACACAAAGCTTTTTTTCTTTTCTTTTTTTTTTCAATTTGTGCCAGGCTCAGATTAGAAAGCAGGTAGGTATGTTAACATCTTGCCCAGGAGTCATGTTATTCACAGGTGGATGCCTAAAACACCCTTCCCAATTATCCAAGTGAGAGGGGTGGGTAGGAAAATGGTAAAGTTAATGGTGTTTCTAAGTTTCATTATTTAACTACATCGTCATTATTCCTGTCCCATAAAATCCTAGCTTAGAATACGCCATCCATTGGGTTTTATAGTGGCATTCTATAACCATCTACAAGATCTAAATTTTCTACATATAGATTTTTGTTTCTTTAACTGTGACGTCTGAACATACGCCACCCTCACAACTTAATCACAAGGAAGTCAACCCAAAGATCACCTGCATTTAAATTCTACAAGGCAAGTCGATTCTTCCTCAATTATAACAGAATTTTGAAAGACTTCACAACAGTGAGACTCTGCCCTTCACCCGGTTATCATTTGTTTCTCTTCACCCAATAGCTTCTCAAGATGGATAAAACGGATATAACTGTTTCATCAATAACCTCCCCGATCAGAAGCTGTTTTTACCTAACTCAGGTGAGATTGTGTCCTGCCTCTTCCACAGTGACCAGGTACGATCTCTGGAAACAGCTAGTAAGAACTTGTCATTAGGTGAGAAGGCCATCTGTGTGACAGTCAAACTGTGGAAAACTAAATTCTGCACCTGTTTCCAAGATGTAGTGTTCCAAAGGATGATAGCTGCATGTTCTTTCTTAGCTGCCTGTAGAACAGAGATGAAACAATGAAGCAATTTAAGTAGAAATAAACTGAAAAGAAAAAGAAAACGTTTAAAAATATATTGTTTCCATGGGTATATCTTATGTGTTTGTGTAAAAGCAAAAAAAAAAAAAAAATTCTGAGGAGATACATACTACAACCAAGTGTAGTCTCTGGGAAGAAGACTGGGATTGGAAAAGATGCATCATCAGAGACTGACGCTGTAATCACAATGTTTCAATGTTTTACAAGAATATATTTGTATATTAATTGTGTAATTAATAGTTTAGAGACTTTCACTGTTGGTCAATATGGAGTAACAGGGACCGGATTTACTCTTGTGTGAAAAATTAAAAATCCAGACAAAGTACATAAAAATGATGGCACTCCAAAAGTATGAGATATCTGGCAACAAAGAACACTGCTCCAAGGGACAAAATGAATCACAGAGTGGAAAAAAAAAGAATACTAATGAACTCTATGACAACTTCAACCAAATCAAATACAGATGTAAGTAGAGTCCTCAAAAAGATAAGAAGAGGTCTGGCCAAGTGGCTCATTGGTTAAGAGTTGGCTTGGGAGAGCGAGCACTGAGCAGCAGGGCCACCGGTTCAGAACCCATATGGGCCAGTGACACTGCGCCCTCTACAGCTAAGATGGTGAACAACAGCTTGACGTGGGGCTGGGCTGCCATGAGTCCCTGGCAACAGCATAGGCTGCAGTGGGGCTGGCCGGCAGCAGGTGTGAGCTTTCGTGAGCTGCCGTGAGCCACCATGAGCGGCCATCCAATGCCAGGCAAGCTACTGCCTCACCCGGGAAGAGCGCAATGATAATACCAACATGGGCCAGTGAAGCCACGTCCTCCACAACTAGAATGAAGAACAAAAGGACAACAATTTGTCTGTTCTCCTCCCCCAATTCCCCAATAAAATCTTTAAAAAAAAAAAGATAGATTTGAAATCAATAACCTCAGCTTTAACCTTATTTAATTAGACACAGAAAGAAGATGAAATCTAAGTAGAAGGAATAAAAATAGCAAAAATCAATGAAATAGAAGCATGAAAAACAGCAGGGGGAAAAAAAATCAATAAAACCAAAAGCTGTTTCTTGGAAAATATCAATAAAATGATTAAAATCCTAATCAATCCCCAAAATGCTGCTCCCACCAAAAAGAGAAAAAAAGAAAAAAAAAAGATGGTGTGAGAGAGAAGACAAAAATTGCTAACAGCAGGAAAAAGATAGGTGATAACACTACAGATTATTCAGACATTAAAAGGATCATAAGGAAATATTATGAATAACTTTATATCAATAAACTTGACAACTCAGATAAAAGGGTCAAATTTCCTGAAAGGTACAAACTACAAAAGCATACTCAAGAAAAACTGGATCACCTAAATAGGCCCGTATCTTTTGAATAAATTCCATTTGTAGTTAAAAACTTTTCCACTAAGAAAACTTCAGGATCATTTGGCTTCACTGGTGAGGTCTACCAAACATTTAAAAAAGAAACAATACCAGGCCCACCGAGTGGCGTGTAGGTTAAGAGCTGGCTTGGGATGCCAGAGGTCCCCGGTTCGGATCCCACATATGAGGGCCAGTGACACGGCCCTCCACAGCTAAGATGCTGAACAACAGCTCAACCTGGAGCTGGGCTGCCATGAGTTGCCAGCGACGGCGTAGGCTGCAGCCCCTGTGG
>NW_017731386.1:5551706-5552529 GCF_001890085.2 Hipposideros armiger
AAAAAAAAATCATTACTGAGAAATTAAAGACATAAATGAGAGGCATACTGCATTCATGTGTCCAAAGGCTCAATACTGTTAAAATTCTCCCCAAATTGATCTACAGATTCAATGCAGTTCTCATCAAAATTCCAGCAGATAGTTTTTTAATCAGCTTAACAATAACCCACAGCCTTCGGACCAACTTCAGCAGATAGTTTTTTAGAAACTGTCAAGATGATTCTAAAATTCATATGGAAAAGTAAAGAACCCAGAATAGCCAAAATAACTTTGAAAAGTAAGAAGAGAGTTGGAAGACAATTGCTTCCTAGTTTCAAGATGTATTATAAAAACTTATAGCTATTAAGAGAATATAGTATTGGCATGAAGACAGAAAAAAAGATAAATGGAAAAGAATAAAGTTCAGAAATAGCCCCACACATATATGGACAGCTGATTTTTGACAAAGGCGCCAAAGACAGTAGGTGAAGGAATAGTCTTCTCAACAAATTACGATGGAACAATTGACTATCGACATGCAAGAAAATCATCTTTGTTCTATACTCCATGCCATTGCAAGAATTAATTAAAGATGTATCATAGGTCTAAATGTAAAACTTAAAATCTGTAATACTCCTAGAACACAACAGACCTTGAGAGGCAAAGATTTTTTAGATACTACACAAAAAGCACAACCCAATACAGAAAAAAATGGTAAATTATACTTCACCAAAATACACAACTTCTATGGGCCGGCCGAGCGGCGCGATGGTTAAGAACTGGCTTGGGATGCCAGAGGGCCCCGGTTCGGATCCCACATATGAGGGACAGTGACATTGCCCTC
>NW_017731386.1:5553979-5555653 GCF_001890085.2 Hipposideros armiger
TGCTTTATCAATAAAAGCTAAAAACTGTAAATAACTCAAATGTCCATTAATAAGTGAATGAATCAACAAGTTATGACATGTATAAAAGGGAAAATTACTCAGCAATAAAAATAATTAACTATTGATACAGGCAACAACATGGATGAAATCTCAGATCATTATGTTGACTGAACAATGCCAAACCAAAATTTTAAAAAAGTACATACTATATGATTCCATTTATATAAAATTTTAGAAAATGCCAAGTACTCTATCATGAAAAAAAGCAAAACACAACAGATTAGAGGTTACCTAGGGATGGCGCTCGAGAGGCAGGAAAGAGGAATTCCCAAGGGGTAAAGGAAATTTTGAGGTTGATAGATACACTCAAGATCTATCAAGATAGATTTCACAAGAATAAACATATGTCAAAACTTATCAAATTGTTCACTTTCAATATGCAACTTATAGAAGAACACTAATGATACCTAAATAAGGCTGTTAAAAACATTAGTTTAAAAGAAAGATGCATCTAATTGTCTACTTTGTCAATCAAACAAAATGTGTGATTGGCACCCTCTATTCAAGAAACCCAGCTACCGTGAGGTTGGTGCCTAAAGGATAAAGCTACTATCAGTTTCCATGGGTCATTTACCCTTCTATTGAGCAGGTGAGTTTATACAAACATTCACATTCAAACTTTGCAAGCCACATTATCAACCACACTTCTTTTCTATTGTTTATTAAAATATAAAACACACAAAAAAAGTATACAAATAACAACAACAAAAAGTTAGTTGCACATGCTGGCTACAAGTGAGCCAACTTGAAAAGGAAAACATAACCAATTATATGATTGACAGTGCCCAATGCTAAAAACAAATTAGCAGCTCAGTAGAAGCACAGCTATGTCTGCTACTGAGCCCAATTCTTCCCACAGGCCCCTGTAACAGAAGGAAGTACTCTCAGTACCATCCTCACAGAGGGGACAGGCAAGGTGGGAGGGGCACAGCAACATCTCTTATGATGCTTCTCAGTACAGGCCAGGGGCGCGAAGCCACAGTAAAAGCAGGGGCAGAGTAGCCCATCCAGATTGGCAGCTTGTATCTTCATGCTTAAAACAAGTACATTTTAGAAAATTTAAAGGAAAATATGGGTCTCAGACCCTTCAAACAATCCTCCATAAATATTATTCCACTTCACAGAATATGGATAAATACTGAATAGTGAGTTCAAGATCATTCTCCCAGACAAATGCTTGAAGTGCACTATTCTGAGCTAGCCACCACTCTGCCTGACCCTGGCATGGGCAGAGGGGCTCTACTCAGTACTGAGAGCGTCCTCGAGAAACCATCAGATGGGAGTGCACACCGAGTTACACCTTCTCGAATTCCTCTGTGTCTCCAGGACTCCAATTATTTAAAATTTATCACATTTTTAGGCCTCATTTTTAAGATACCTGATTAAGTAATTTTTGAGTAGGGGCATAAATCAGCACAAATCAAGTATTTAGGGACAAAAATGTGCAGCTAAATAGATTTAAATGCAACTGCAGGGCCGGGCGAGTGGCTCAGTTGGTTAAGAGTTGGCTTAAGAGCGTGAGCTGAGCAACAGGGTGGCCGGTTTGATTCCCACATGGGCCAGTGACGCTGTGCCCAAGCTGAGCTGTCGCTGAGCTGCCAACAGGTGGCAGGA
>NW_017731386.1:5557967-5560556 GCF_001890085.2 Hipposideros armiger
AGTAAAAGTATTTTCCTTCAGTCTTATAGTATCATCATCCTGAGTTCCTAACGATGTCGATTTTATATACAGCTTCCATATTCGTATCAGGCAATCTTGTGAACAGCTTGCTAGGAAAAGATCTCTACCTAATTAAAAAAGTTTATTATGTTAAAAACATTACATTCTTAAATTTAAGTATAAGACTTTCTCCTCTACAATATGCACATTTTTAGATTTCCTGAAAAATACCAGACTTACACTTGACCTATACTCATTTTTAATAACACTGACAAATATATACACAATGCTAATGAATGGTTATAACATGTGGTGTATTCTGCTAAGTTCTACAAAGAACTTCTCAAGAATGTCTGCATGTGGAATAGTCAGCTTTTAAAGATCAACTCATTTCATTCTCTACCACCCCAATTAGTAGTTAATAGAAGAGATAAGTACCCTCTTTTCTAATTGGGACAATAAAAAAATTTACAGAGAAAATTTAAAATTAAAACACAGGAGGCTACTTTCTTGAAAAGATACACATACTTGCCCCCATCATATGTGCTTCAGCAAAATTTCATACTGACCAAAGGCTCCCCATTCCACGCCTCTTATCCAATCCTCATGTCCACGGAGGAAAAGCACTTCCTGAAACTAGTGAGATAAAAATCATTGGGCTTGGTGTAAGAATTTAATATTTTCATGTATACCATAATTTCATTTGGTCTCAGCCAGTCCTACTAGTTTCTCCCCCCACCCCCACTGGGAACACTATCTGATTAGACATGAGACAAAGGTCTCATTTAGGACTGAATAAATCTCATAATCATCTAAATTGTCTAATTGAGCAATGCTGCGTAGATAACATCTGTAAACCTCCAATATTCTAAATGTTTACAAAGTAAAGTGATGTATGTTGTAACATAATATAGATAAAAGTTGGGTAGTTGGACATTCACAACCATTTTAAACTGTCTTACAGAATGGAAAGAAACAAGTATCTCCATTATTAAATGAATGAGCCTAGAGTTAACCAAGTCTTTCTAGAAATTCCCTCCCCTAGTTTAATCACTCAAAGGGTAGGTAAAGCTCAGAAGGACAAATAAACACTACCAGGCATGTTAGACTTCATTTAAAATTTTTAAGAAAAAACACTACTGCAGCATCTTCCTTCTCTCCTTCCCCCACCTAATGACCTGTCTCCCCTAACAACNATTTGGAGAAAAGAGACGAGAAAAATGCCAGCTTCCTAGAAGTAATACAACTTATTCAAACAAACAGATTAAAATACAAGTTTTTACCCCCAGCCAGCCAGTAAAATTAACAATAAACCATGGAAAGGTTTTGATCAGCAATCATCACACAAACAAACAAAAACTAGAATAATGAAAATCTACGTGAGATTTGACTCTCGCCCCTTACGAAGGCCACTGAAAGATCTTTAGAGCAGGGAGGGAAATGTAGGTAAGACGAAAGCAAAGGAGAAAAGCAAGTTGTGGGGGGAAAAAAAATCACAAGTATAACAGAATCAGACTAAAGAGCTAGCTTACAGTTTTTGAACTTCAGGCCACAAAGTATTCTGTAGAAGATGATCCTCAGTGGGAGGCTCTATAATAAATTTATATCATTGCAATTATTTTTTCTATTTCTTTGCAAATGGTAAAGTAAATTCTATAGCGCTTACTTAGGTCAGCAGTGACAGATACCATACTCTGGGTACTGCTAATTCTATTAAACCATCTGTTTGCCATTTCTTACCAGTAAGTACGGATGGTTGAAAGGCCACCTGGTGATGCTCGAAACCAGTACTAGTTAACAGCTCTTCATCAGCAGGCTGAGAAGCTATATCTCCTAGTTTTAAAAGAAACACATCAACATCATGAATGTAGTCACCATCTTTATGTCTCCTATACATGTCCCATTGTTAAGGCCACCAGTTAGAAAGCAGTGGCACTTCACAGCAGTGTAATTCAAAGCCACAGCCACACGATTCCAAAGCCAAGGGTATTTCTACTACTGCAGTATTTTCCAAAGGTGCTCCTTGGAACACTAGTCAATTCCATAAAGGTTCCTTCCTTTTCCTTTGACCTAACATTTCCCAAACTTTTAAAACAATGGAGCAGATTCTGTGGTTGTGGCGCTCCATGACACACTCTGTGAAAGCTGAACCTATTTCAGGGTCTGCGTGTGTTCAAAGTGTTTATCAGAAAATATGTGATGGAGAAAGACAGATGCATGCATTGTGATTTTTAAAAAAGTATTAGCTGTAATGAACATTAAGTACATGTTATACAAGTGTGTAACTAGAATTTTAAGTACCACTACGGGTTCAATAATTTTCCAGACTAAAGCCTTACCCTGAAAAACAGCTTTATTTGATAATCCCAAAGCAGGGACAGTAGCTCCTTCTGGAAGATCACCGTCTTGCTGGAATAAAAAGTACGATATATGTTTTACAAAACGGAAATAGACTCATAGATACAGAGAACAAACTGATGGTTGCTAGATAGGATGGGGGTTGGGAGTCTGGGTGAGAAAGGTGAAGGGATTAAGAAGTACAAATTGGTAGTCACAAAATAGTCGCTGGGATGTGAAATACAGTATGGG
>NW_017731386.1:5569896-5574654 GCF_001890085.2 Hipposideros armiger
TCACATCAAAAATTTATATAGCTTAAAGAGAGAGCTTAAACTTCAGATAGCTTAAAGTTCAGATAGAAAATTTACTATGTGCAAATTTCAATGCCTCAACAATGCTGAACAAATGAATACTTTTAGTCTTAGAAAAGCATGAGTTTCTTATCTAGTAAAATACAGTATGTATTTATAAAAAGAAGTAATGTCATTTGAACTTAAATGCCTTTACTATGTTTCGTTAGAGTATTATAGGTAAAACAACACTGCTAACCTAGGTTTCATTTCAGATTCACTGTATTTGATCAGAGATAACAGTGCTTTTCTTACTGGGTTTGCTGCATTCTGTTTCCAAAGGTGCAGTGCTCCATGGAAAGCATGAGCGATGATCATGGAGCCATCTTCGTTGAACTGGCAATCATAAAATCCCAGCGTATTTCCACCTACTTCCCCTACACGAACCTATGCAATAAGAGACAGAAAACAATTCATAATCAACAGTCCACATTTCTCACAAGAAAAACCATTGATTCCAGAAATTATATTCTCACTTGCTTAACATATACAAAGAATAAACATTTGCAGCTCTAGGAATATAGACTTGGGATTTAAGTTTTTAAACCCAATTTTTTATTCCTTAAATGTCCACATTTTTACCTGTTCTAGCCAAACTCCTGACTCTTCATCTGGAGCCCAGAGAATCATAGTTTTATCCATTGAAGCAGACAACAATCTCATTGGCTGCTGTAGAACACCATCTAAAATGTAAAAACCAATGACTTTAGGTGATCAACAGGCATCATGTTTAGAGATTACCAGAATAACACGGATACTGCAAAAATGTCCACTACAGCATTACAATAGCAAAATTTTGGAAACAACACAACTCTCTACCATTAGAAGAACAGATAAACAAGTTGTTATATATTTAGACAATGGAATATTAAACTGTAATAAAAATAAACAAACTAGGGCTACATGAATCAACATGAATACAATTCCAAATGTTTAGCATATTATGTTAAAAAGGCAAGTTGTAAGAGGATAAATATATATTGATATCAAGTTTCAATAGTTATAAAACAATATTGTTTATGGCTACATAAATGTGTAATTAAAATATAAAACCATGCATGGGAATGACAGTGCACTGAATTCAGTATTGTAGTTGCCTCTAGGGAAGGGTGGAGGGGAAAGGGTTCAGGAAAAAATACACAGAGGTCCTCAGTATCTATAATATCTAATTTTTTTTTTAACTGCAGCAAATATGGCATAATAAAGCTGAATAGCAGTTACCTGAGCATTAATCACTGCTATTCTCTACTCTTGTCTCGGGAAAGAGGCTGGAGGAAGAATAAGAGGCTGTGCCTTACTCAGCCCTACACCCAGCACCAGCTTGAGCATGCACACAATTGTCACTCCACACATGGAGGTTAAGGGCAAAGGAAAGAGAGGAAAAGAATCTTATTTTTTCATAAATGATGTGTCTCAGTATTACCAACTTTGTAGTACCAAGGATAAAGGATCCAGTGAAGTTGGCTTGAAAGTCAATCTCTTAAATCCCATAAAGACTAAGTGAAAACTTTTAAGATAAAAAATTAATAGGGGTGTGGTGGTTTCGGCATATCATGGCAGGAATCATACTTTTCCCACCCAGGACAACTTTCAGTGGAATTGAGTGTCTAGCAGAACAGGGCTACAGTACTAAACTTTGCCAACTTGAAAATGTCTTATATTGAAAATTTCCAATCGCAGTAAAGAAGATTCTCCATTTCACCTGGTTAACTTAAAATTCTGTATGTGAAATTTAATGGAAATGAGGGATATGTGTATGTTTTTCTTCCTACCTTTGTAAAATGAAGGCTGCCAATGAACTGCATTTACCCAGTTTTCATGACCGGCCAGAACAGTCTCCAGAGTAACCGCAAATGCGATTTTAGTACCTATAACAAAAGCAATGAAGTATTCTTTCCTCAAAGCTCTTCTAAAAATAACATTTTTCAAAAAAACTCCATTGTACAATTATGTCCAGAAAAAAAATCAGAACATGATTTAGTCAACAAAAAGAACATGCATTCTAAATTTCATTAACTTCACCTATTGTTCAAAATTACAGGAGAACAACTTTCTAAAGATGGATAATTTTGCTCTACCTGCTCATAAATAAATATTAAAGAGTATGTTCTATTTTAAATTTCTGGGACAGCTGTTATATGGCAATTAAAAAGCAATAATACACATGCCAGCCTCCTAGCTATTCTCACTCATTACCACAGTGTAATAACCTAAAATACCATTCCATTTAAAAAATAAATAAGATAAATGCAGAAATAAAGGAAGTCAAATCAGTATTGTGACTTTTCAAACANCCGTGAATTTCTGTCATAAATTGAAGCTGAGTAAACTGACTTGCTCGATCATATAGCACAGTTCAATGGCTTACCAGTGGTAAAGTTTTACTGAGTTTTTTTTTTAACTTTACTGGGGAACAGTGTGTTTTTTCCAGGACCCATCAGCTCCTAGTCAAGTTGCTGTCCTTCAATCTTAGTTGTGGAGGGCTCGGCTCTCAATCCAGTCGCCATTTTCAATCTAGTTGTGGGGAGGACAGCCCACTACCCCATGCGGGAATCGAACCAGCAGCCTTGTTAAGAGCACGTGCTCTAACCAACTGAGCCATCCAGCCACCCACCAGCAGCTTAGCTCATCATTGTCTTCAATCTAGTTGTGGAGGGCGCAGCTCACTGGCCCATGTGGGAATCGAACCATGACCCTGTTGCTCAGAGCTCGCGCTCTGACCAACTGAGCCACCCGGCTGCCCCTATTGAGATTTTTTTTTTTTTGAGCTCAGAGCCACAACTGAAGTTTCCTGAACAAAAATCGCCCTCAACCACTATTCTCTAACACTATATAACTAGAAATTAGCTTTTACTGCAGGCTTGATAGTGTTTCCTAATGAATTAAACCTAAAATTATAAGGTATAACAGAACTCGTATGTGGAATTGAAGTAAATATATTTTGACAACTAACATTTGAATTGTAAAGAGTACATGTAAGTTTTTAAGAAAACACCACACTTTTCCAGAGTGGCTGAATCATTGTGCACGTCCACCAGCAATGTATGCAAGTTCCCGTTGCTCTGCATCCTTATCACCACTTGTTATTGTCAGTATTTTTTACTCTAGCCATTCTAGAGGGTGTGTAGTGGCTTCTCACCATGGTTTTAATTTGCATTTCCCTAATGGCTATTGATGTGGCCCCACTTTTCATGTGCTCATGGATGTTTTTTAAAGTGGATCGGTCAAGTAGGACGACATTTTACCTGTGCTTGGTCTTTTTTCTTCCATGGAGCAAAAAGTCGAGTTGTCTGGTCAGTACCAACAGTGATGATAAATTCTCCTTCTGGATCCCACATTAGGTCTTGGACACCATCAAAGTGTCCTGAAATGACAATCTCTGGCGTCCACTCTATCTGCAACAAAAGTGCTCATGATACATCAAAATAAAGACAACCACCACTCAAAATAAAGTCTGAAAATGCCTTCAGCCATCAGGTCTGATAATGGGAAAGACTGAAGCCCCTGAGCAAGGTGAAAAGCTAAGTAAACCAGACAGAATCTTAAAATACTAGGATCTGTTTTCCAGTCAAGCATATTAGAACCTTAAACAGTCAAATATGTTCTGTGTTCTTTAAAGCAGTAACTTTGGGAAATTTCTCTCCATTCATCCTTTATTAAATGTTTCCTAGAAGCTTGACAGTACTTAACCTTTTTGTACCTAAATTAACTCTTCTGTCAAAGAGTTACCTAGTTCACAGGGTCATTATGATGATTAAATGAGTTTAGGTTTGTAAAGTACACAGAATGATCCTGGCATACACTAGGTACTATGTGAGTATTTACTTGTTAAACTAAGTAACAAAGAAAGAGTATTGTGTAAAATGAGTTAGTAGATTCTGACTGTATGCCTGATGGCTTTATCAAAGAAGAGGAGTTGCAGGTGTAGAGGAAAGAAGGCTGAATCAAACCCAGCTGGCCTATATCTGAGGAAGCCTATATCAGCAACTAGGTAAGCAAACAGTGACCACGAAATATAGCAAATATCATATGCCTGGTAAACAAAGCATCTTTTTGAACCACCTCAAATGGTGGTAAAACTTGTCTTTAGAGGAAAATTAAATTTGTGTAAATGGCTAAAAGGTCATTCAAAGCCAAGTTTGATGAATACAACCAGTAATTAAGCTAAGCTGTATTATATTCTGGTCAAAAAGTAAAAAGGCTGTGACAAAGAAATGCTATTAATTCCTCTGTGACATAAAAACTAATTCTAAATTTAGCACTAATGGGAGTTTCCAAAATGTTCTGAACAACGGGTAGCACTTTTGGACTATCAGTACAGTTTTCCACTGTACTAAAGGGCAGTGTTTTGTTTTAAAAAAATCAGTCTTGATGATAACAAATGTACCTCTTTGGTTTGGAATGTTGACAGTGGAGGAGGCTGTGCTTGTATGAGGGCAGGGAAATATGGAAACCCTGTGTATTTTCTGCTCAACTTTTCTGTGAACCTGAAACTGCTTTAAAAACTAAAGTCTTATTAAAAAAAATTCCCTCAATATTTGATAAGTAGATATTATAAATTTGAAATCAAATTATAACCACAAGTACAGTGAAATGAAATTCTGTCTTCTGGTTTTTCTCCTTACTCATCTGATACATTTTTCTATGAAAGCTCTCAAATACTACCTAAAATATGGCTCAAAGGAGCTCCGAGTTAAGAAT
>NW_017731386.1:5580299-5581251 GCF_001890085.2 Hipposideros armiger
TAAGATATGTAATTAAGCAGGATCTAATTCCAGTCTCTTCATAAACATCATTAATTACCTGATCATTTTGTTGAACAAATAAGTGAATTTTGCAGTCATCATCGCCACATGCTAGTATCGGTACTGAGGGGGGGAAAAAAGAGGCTTCGTTATAAGTATTCCATCACATGTTATGATTAGCTCCTATGCTGGATTCTAAGCTCTAGGTAAAGAATCCTGACTTCTATTTCCCACACCACTGAACAAATAAATTGAAAGTACTTGATAAATGTCTACGGGAATAAAATGAACACTCTAAAAGACTGAGAGTCCTTGCCTCCATTGTGTCATTTACGATAGAAGGAGCGGGAACAGAGAAGCTCAAGAGCAAGCTGGGAGCATTTTCACTGTCAGACAGAAGACTAATATGAAAAGCCGTTAGCCCAACTGACTAATAAAATGGAAGGGCTACTATGAGCCTAGCATCATGGCTACTGCACAAAGATGTAAGAGTATGTTTGTTACTTTGAGGACCTTACATTTTGTTTGAGAATTCAATACTAAAACAAAATTCATGAAGCAATTAGACAACAAAATAAAAGAGCGTGTAATTAAATATGTGGTTACAAAGCTATGAAAGGTACAACTGTAAAACTGGTTTTCTCTACTAAGACAAAAAAACTAATTCACATTACCAAGGGATACTCCTAATGACTGTGGAGCAAGATAAGGAACTGTTTTTCTGAGGAAACACCTTGGTACCAAGTGTATTTTTCAAAGATTTTTCTCACTTTAAATCAACTAAAAACAAAACCAAAAAACTCCAGTCACTTGGCCTCAGAGTATGTGGGAAGAAATTAAATTCCATGTTATGAAACCAGGAACTCACAGGAGTTCCTCCTCCAAGGGAGCCCTCGCACAAAGTGGAAGCATCACGTGGAACATGGAGTCGCAGCTCTTGCCGCAGAAAGCA
>NW_017731386.1:5581951-5616897 GCF_001890085.2 Hipposideros armiger
ATAAGCAGAGAGCCAGGGTGAATCCATTTCCAAAGTTCAAGGTCTGAAGGCATGTTACTAAAAAATAATAAAAAACACCATGAACAACTAACTCTGAGCTTATCCACCTAGAGAGGTTGGGTAGCATTGTAACAGCCCTAGGTGTCAGCAGGGAGATAAGAGAAGTCAATCCTGAGCCCCACTGACCATCTGAATTTAAACGGTCAGTGTTTTAACAAGGTTACAGAGAACAAAATGACTTACATGAAAAGGCTTAGATGGAATTTACATCAACAAACAGTTTGGTATTTTGAAAAAGTACAAAAACCACAAACATTTAGATTAGAATTATAACATTTTTAAAGCTGCTTGAAAGACTAAAAAAATGATATGCATACTCTTCTGATTGTCATTCGTTTGACAATTACTATTTCATTGGTTTGGATTATAATGTCTCTTAACCTACCTTCTGAACCCTTTTTAGACCAAACTCGAACTGTGGAATCTGAAGCCGCAGAAACTATCACTGTATATAATGCAACATCCAATGCCCTCCCCTGGTAAACAGCATGCACTGCATAAACAGGTCCTTCATGGCCATAGAGATGGACTGCTTTCAAAAGCTGAATCAGAAAAAATGACAAAAACATTATGATAAAAAAAAAATATCGGTTTCACCTTTATTTAACTGGAATCACAGGATTAATGGTACTGTTAAAATGCGTGACCTAAAAATAGGTCCTTTCAGTTGAACAGAATGTAAACTTTCGAGAAGTCTGTCTGACCATATTGATGACATAAAATGTGCATACCCTTTACACAGCAATCTCACATCTCAGAATCTGCTTGGAGGTGCTAATGGCAACAGTACAACAAATATAAAAGACAAATGGAGGAGGATATTCATCACACACTCTTCATAACAGTGAAAAATTGCAATCAACATAAAATTATTAATAGGGAACTGATTACATAAATTAGTATAGACATATACTATAGAAAATAAAAAGGATAATGTAGATAAATGTATGTTTATTGCCACAGAAAGACGTCCTGTGTCCAATGTCAAGAATGACATTGACATTTTTGAAGAATACAGGCCAGCTTTGTGGACTGTTCCTTTTTGGATTAGTCTGATGCTTTGTCACGAACAGATTCAGGATATACATTGTGACATTATTACTACTGAAGTGCATCACAATGTTCCAATTTTAGTGACATTAACCTTGATACACGTATCTTAGTAAAGGTAGCGTCTGACAGATTTTTTCACTATGAAGTTAGATTTTTTTTGGTGATGATATGTGAGATTGTACTTTGGGATGGAGAAAATATTCTACTCTCCATCAAACTTCTACCAAGTACTTTTAGCATCCACTCATAATACTTGCCTGAATCAAGTACAGCTGCAAAATGGAAAAATGGCAAACAGAACTGGGAACCCATTTACCATGTCTACCTGCTTGCCATGCAAGACTCTTCCCTGTGCCATCATTTCTGCTATTTTAAGTGTATTTCCAGAGTTCCAAAAATGCATGCGATTCCACCACTTCCTTTGAGAAGTACCTTCTATAAATTGTTGTCTGCTGAAATAGATGTCCCTTAAATGTCTCCTCAGTTGTTTTCCCAATTACTTAGGCAGAACCCTGTCACTCAAGAAGGTAATTAATAGTTATGTATAAGGGTCTGTCACTAACTTCCTTTCATCACTAACCTTTGGCTTCTTTGAAAAAAAAATTTTAAATAACTCAGGTACAGTATAATCTCTTTTAGATGTAATTATATACACATCACTAGAGATCTGGAACAATGCTTATCATGTTAGCTCTGTTGAGATTTTACATATATTGGGTCTTTGGAAAAGTCATGACATATTTTGTCTATGTTTTTCAAAGGTCATTTATTTATATAAAGAACAAAGATCAATCAATGATATAGTGCCCATTTTGTTTGATAACCTTTTGCCATCTTTCAGTGAGCTTCATAATTCCTCGTTCATAAAAAGACCTGTCTTTGTGAAAAACTGAACAAGGTGCTGATTTACAGCCTCTTCGGAATTGAACGTTATACCACGCAAGGAGTTTTGAAGAGAGTGAAACAAGTGTAAGTCTGACCGTGCAAGGTCAGGCGAGTATGGTGGGTGTAGCAACACATCCCATCCAAGCTCCAATCATTTTTGACAGGTGATCAAACTTGTGTGTGGGCTCGTGTTGTTGCGATGGAACACAACTCTTACAATTAACAAGCTCTGGACGTTTCTGGATGATGGATTCGTTCAAACTGTCCAACTGCCGACAGTACACATTCGAACTGATTTTTTGGTTCCTTGGTAGGAGCTCAAAAAACACACCTTTATATCCCACCACACTGAGAGCATAACCTTCCTCTGATGAATGTCTGCTTTCGATGTCATTTGAGGCAAATCATCACGTCGGGACCAAAACCATTTGCGCACCACGTTGTTGTAAACCACATCTCATTACCAGTTATCAGTTGCTTCAAAAAAGGATCGTTTTCCTCACGTTTAATGAGCATACTGCAGATGTTTATATGTACTGTCAAATGAACTTCTTTGAGTTCATGTGGAACCCAAATATTGAGCTTGCTTATGTATCCCAGCTTCTTCAGGTGGTCGTGAATACTTGAATGATAGATGTTCAATGTTTCTGCAATCTCTCTTGTCATGTAACATGGGTTTGACTCGATCAATGCCTTTATTTTGTCGTCATCAACCTCGGTAGGCCTCCCAGACCGAGAAGCGTCATTGAGATCAAAATCACCAGCAAGGAATTTCGTGAACCATCGTTGGCACTGACGTTCTTGTACAGCATTGTCACCATAAACTTTACGCAACTTTTCACAAGCTTGACGCGCATTCTTCCCTTTATGGTAGTAAAATACTAAAATATGGCAAAAATGCAGTTTGCTCTTCCATCTTTAACTTGCTGTAAAATCTCCAAAACTCAACCAAAGCTCAATTTTTTTTAGAATGAAGCTAGAACTGTCAGCTGTCAAATGACATAGCAATAACATAGATGTGAATGACTCTAGGACTTCCAAAAATGAACTAGTGCCACCTGTTGCAAACATGAGTCATGACTTTTCCGAAGACCCGTTTTTTCTTTCCCCTTCTTTATACTTTTCTGTATTTAAATTTTTTACCCCCTTAAAAAATTAAATCTATTTAAAATACTCACTTCACATCTTTATGCAAGGTTATATTTCAACCATCAAAGACTTTCAGAAACTCAAACAAAAGAAATCTCTCAAGCTTACCAGCTTTTTTGAAAAACAATGCTCACTGTTCAAAGACTTGAACCTCTTATTATACCAACTTAGAATTACCTCCTTTTATCAGATGTCAAGGTATGGTGACACCTGTGTGCATGAAAGTACATACAAAAAGGAATCTTTAAGCCCCCAAGGTTATAATGCGTGGCCCCTTCCCCTAAACCTCTTATTCCCTGGTTCCTCTTTATGCCCTTCATCCTCCTCCTCTTCTTCTCCTTGTGTGGCCTCACATTCTCATCTCTGGCCCCTTCCTGTCTAAGTTTGCTATCTGCCATAAGATACTTGCTTAGCCTACAACCCTCTCTATCGACAGGAGAAGCTTGGAGCAGCACTGAGGAAACAATTTTGCCAAATTTCACCTCAAGTTCTCAAAAATCAGTGCTGATTATCACTCTCTCTGGATTCCTTTGCCAAAATCAGTCCAAACAGTAGCTGAGTTTGTTACACTCCCGTTTGCTCTCATTCAAGTCTAGATGGCTCCAAAATCCCCACCTCACACCTGCCCTCTCTTTCTGAGGACAAGTCTGGGTAACTGATCAGCAATTCAAATGACATGTTTACAACCTAAATCCATATCTTTCCTCCCACTTGCCCATTTTCCTTTGCAGAAGCACCTTTCTCCTGGAGCCCTAAGACAGAATTCCACCGTTGCTGATTACTCACTCCCCTAACCACCAGCTTGCCACTCCTTTGATAACTATCTAGTCAATGCCAAAATCATTTTCCTTCAAAAAATACATTCCATAATTTTTCCTATTCTAATTTGGCACAATGCTGCCAGATTAATCTTCTTTTGATATTCATACTCCTCTGCTTAGAAATCATCAATGATTTCCAAATGCCTGCTACTAAAGAACAAACTGAAATTAATAAATACTGAACATCAACTGTAAATAAAAAAATTTTTAAATAACAATCTCAATTGGGCTGGCCGAGTGGCACATTGGGATGCCAGAGGGCCCCGGTTGGGATCCCACATGAGGGCCAGTGACACTGCCCTCTACAGCTAAGATGATGAACAGCAGCTCAACCTGGAGCTGGGCTACTGTAGTCTACAGCCCCTGCTGCAGTGGGTTGCCATGGGCTACCATGTGTAGCCAGCAGTCAGCGTGAGCGGCCAGCAGTCAGCGTGAGCGGCCGTCCAGAAGCTGATGACTGATCTGCCTCGCCCAGGAAGAGCGCAATGATGGTGCCAACTTGGGCCAGTGAAGCAACGGCCTCCACAACTAGACTGAAGAACAAAAGGACAGCAACTTGTCTGTTCCCCTTCCCCCGATTCCCCAGCGCTGTTCCCATTCCCCAATTCCCCAATAAAAATCTTTAAAAAAAAATAAAATAAAAAAATAACAATCTCAAAATTAAGTTTTGTTTTGTTTTTTTTTAAAAAGAAACTCTTCAAGTGTTCAAATTCCCATAGGATCGTCTCATATTTGCTTCTCTAGTATTACTGTCTGCAATGTACGATAATTTTGGAAACATTTCCAAAACAGTACACCTCCAGAGTATTATAGGGATGTTAAGAGATTTAAAAGCAGGGGCAAAAAGTTCAGTATTGAAGTAAGCTTGGGAAATGCTAAACAAAGATATGCAGGTTCGTCCGTGTCAGAACTTTTTAGAGCCCTCACTACACTCACGATCACCGGAATTCTCTAAGAGGTATAGGATATGAAGTGCTTCCCAAGCTTGATTCCCACAGATTCCTTTTTTTACAGAACTTCTTGAGACATGGATGGTTCTCTGAACTTTAGAAAGTCTTGCCTAAAGACATCTCAGACTTTGGATAAAAGCAGATATTCCTGAGCAGGTGGTTTTCTTTCTCACCTCAGCTTATATTCATGCCATTCTTCCTACCAAGAATCCTCACCCCTTTCATTTCTCCCAAGGAAATCATCTCACACTTTAAGAACCAACTCGAAGGCCACCTCTTAAATATTCTCTTAACTCATAGCACCATGGTTATGATACAGCAAGTTAGAGCACCTACCCAGGAGCCACCCCTGTACTTTAGTAATTCAAGTAGATTTTGTATGTGCATGATTTATGAATAGGATTTTTTCTCATCCATATCTTCTGTATGGCAGATATTCAAATATCTAACATACTACCTTTTCACTTTTAATCTTTGCTTACAACGAGGAACAACCTAAATGTCCATCAATAGAAGTCCATCCATATCCAGCATTGCATATTATGTGCACACTCAGAATTATGTGAATCTATATCCATGGCAACAGCTATCCTATGAACACAGAAGTATTAATTTTTGCTATCACTGAAAACAGATCAAACAGCCCATGTAAGAGCTGTTTGAAAATTATTCCAAAATGTTGGGATATTCACAGAAATGACTGACAGCATATGAATATGGGAGCAAATATTGGAGGGAAGGATACAGGGCCTGTGAAGTCGGAAGATATGGGATCTGATTACTGATGAGCAAGAATGAGTCAACTTCACAAAGGAAGAACACAGTAGAAATGAGGGAAAAAACTGAAAACAAAAGTAGATATAACCGTTATTTCTTATAACTATAAACATGTCTACTCACCTGGTTATTCTCTATTTCCCAGTGGATCACTTGATTATCAGATCCTCCAGAAACTAACTCTGTAGAAGGA
The DNA here is from genome assembly GCF_001890085.2 of Hipposideros armiger. Classification (NCBI taxonomy): domain Eukaryota; kingdom Metazoa; phylum Chordata; class Mammalia; order Chiroptera; family Hipposideridae; genus Hipposideros; species Hipposideros armiger. Next base: position 5,587,840 of record NW_017731386.1, read on the forward strand.
GCTGAAAAAAATTTTATCTCAGTAAATATTTTTTTACCAGCTATTTTGAAAATTTTCAAAGCTATAGAAAAGATGTAAGAAAATGTATATATCCTTTACCTAGATTCACCAACTGTCAACATTTTGCCATATTTGCTTAATAGCTTGCTCTTTGTGTGTGTGTACATATATATATGCACAGACCTCTGTTTTTGACAAACCATTTAAAAATAAGTTGTAGACATTGGTACCTCTGATCCTCAAACACTTTACCACATATCTCCTAAGAACTGGAACATTCCCCTACGTTACCACCATACAATGATCACATTCAAGAATTTCAACACTGATACAGTATCATTATGTAATATACAGTACATATTAAAATTTCCCCAAATTGTCCTATATTTTTTATAACTTTTCTAAAAATTCAGAATCTAAGGACCACACATTATATATACATTTGTCATAGTTTTTAAGTCTCCTTTAATATAGAATAGTTTCCGAGCCCCTCCTTTTTTGCGCCAATTAGAGTCCCAGCCAGTTGCTTTGCAGAAATGTAGACGGAAAAGGGACCACATGTTAAACCTGAAAAGCTCAGGAGACTGAAAATATAGGATAGCATGAACATAAAAATTCCTAACTAAGGTGGGCCATTGCTGGAAGTCACCTCCTTAGCCTGTAGCTTCCTTGACAAAGGTCAATCTTTACCTTAAGCCTATCTATTGTATTTTTGCATCTAAGATAACATACCCTTGTAATGTCAGAGTAATCTCTTTTTCCATACCGCAACCCCCCCCCCCCCACCAGGGGACACAACCCAACCCACCACACCAGAGCAGGAATCTACAAAATCCCTCATTGTTATCTTGTTCCCCAAATACAATATTTATGTGCTGTAAAATGCTATTAATTATGCTGTACCCACCAATGTAAAAGAAGTGTGTGTCTCTCCATTTTACTTTTTATCCAATTCCAGAGATTTCATCCCTGCTTTGCTTTCTCCCACCCTCTTAATCTACAACCAATGGATTTCATGTAACCTTCCTCCTTTGATTCTAATGTATAAAATAAGTTGCAAAACAGCCATTTTCTGGAGCATTTTCTCAATCTCAAGACTTTGATTCCCAGCAATAGTCAGTTTGGCTCAAATAAACTCTTACAAGTTTTCTCTTAGGCTGAATGTTTTTTGTCGACAAGTCCTTCAATCTGGATTTGTCTGATTGTTTCCTCATGTAAGATTCAGACTAAATACTTTTGGCAGAAATAATACATATGACACATTATACTCAGCTGCTATTATCAAGGATATGAGATATTTTTGAGATCAGACACATGTTATCAACTTCTTGTCGATAATAGGGGAAAAAAAGGAGTAAGAACCAAAAAAGGAGGAAAATAATCTAATATAATTTTGGTTTGGATTTTCCATTTATTTGTTTCTTCTGGCCTATGTGCTAGATATTTAGGGCAAGCAGCAGGGGATTGTCTAAAGAACATTAGATATGTACTCAGAAGTCCCAGGTTCATATCCTAACACTGCTGCCAACCAGATGTAGTCTTGGACTTTAATTTCTTCCTGTGTCCAGAAATTAAGCCATTTACCTAACTACATGATTTTCAGAATTACTATAAGGTATCTGAAAGTAGTGTGTTAAAAATAAGACATTTTAAGAATATGAAATGATATTAAAACCTTCCATGTCACTGATACATGGTTTAGAAAGAATATCTGAATTACCTGGTGGTAGAGCTCTATTCTTAAGAGGAAATCAATCCGAATAGTTACATATTACAGTGATATACAAGCATTTCATTATATGTAACCTCACTTTTAAAGAGAAGATAAAATATATAAGCCCAAATTAATATAACAAATCCCTCTACTGAGATTCAAGTAGTCTTTGATGTCATTTGGTGGCAATTAACATAATTACACTTGTGTTTTAATATGTGCACTAACAGCCACTCTTTCTACTATTTAATGGTTTCTATCGACATAATGTGACTAATCCTACATTATCAACTGAAATAAGTAGCATATTCAACTTTTTAAAAAATATCACAGAAGAAAATCATAGCAGAGTCACTAATTCAGGAAATTCTTCAACTGCCTGGCTCGGTATGCGCTCAATAAATGTTTATGGAATTAAAAATAAAATTAATTCTGAATCCATGAGAATACCACAGTAGGTATATTTAAGACACTTGAGATAATTCCATAGGATTTTGGAAGCACTATTTAAAAGCAATATGTTAATTAAAAATTCTGAAGTCATAGAATCTTAGAGATGAAAGAGATCTGGAGATAATCTAGTTCAGCAATTCTCAAGTTTTTGGTATTAGGACTCCTCTATGCACTTACAATTTTTGAGGATCCCATAAAGCTTTTGTTTATATGGACTATATGCACCAATATTAAACACATTAGAAATTTAAACTGAGAAATGTTATCACTTTAGTTAAAAAACAACGATAAACTCCATTACATGTTAATAAAAATAACATTTTTATGGTGGGGGAAAACCCTACATTTTCCAAAACAAAAAAACTAATGAGAGGCACTGTTTTACATTTCTGAAAATCTCTTTTAACGGCTGACTTTATTAGAATACAGCTAGATTTTCATATCTGCTTCTGTATTTAATCTGTTGTAATATCACACACAAATCACACAGCTGCTGAAAAGCATCACTGTATAATACTGATAGAAAGAGAATGAAAAATGTGAATAACCTCTTGGTATTACTGTGAAAATAATGTTGACCTCAGAGGCATCACAACCCTCTAAGGGTCCCTTGATCCAGAACAAGCCTTTACTTTTCAGGTGTTACTAAGGTGCAAACTGGGGTCAACAAAAAGATGCAATGTTTTGACTAAAAAAGCGATAGCTTCTTTGTGGCAAAAACAGCCCTACAAGCCAAATCTGAATCCCAGCCTGGGCCCCAACATGGGCCTTGCCTACAGGTTTTCAAGCAGAAGCTGTGGGCAATGGCAGGGGTCTTGCCACAGTCAGGGGCTGCCTCTGTCTACCCTCATCCTAAGTACTGCTATGTTGTCCATGCTCCAACTGCTATAAAGTGAAAGTACAGGCCGCATTACTTCATTGGGCATACCATTTTTCTTCTATTTTCCAATTGCATAATATCAGTAAATTAAGAGAAGTAATGACAGAAAAATGACTAATCATACTTTATCAGAAAACAACTGAGATCGGCTTTGATAATCTGATTAATACTTACAACCATCCTGTTTACAAATCCACTGTATGCAATTAACTCGAGCAGTGTGACCGTTCAGGTTGGTAACAACAACCCTTTTCTTTAACAAAGAAAACACCAGTTAGGAAATTACAATCTATCCTACAGAGGAATTAATAAAATAATAAAAACCAGGTTTCAGTTTTTTGAAGCTAATAAAAAACTCAGGATTACTTCAAACAGAATCACCTTCCTTAATTTATAAACGTGGGCTTAAACCATCCGTTCACTCTAATTCATTCTTTTTCGCCACTTCACATTCCCAGTTTCGTGTGCTCTCATCACACTGAGCTCCGAGATCTTCATCTGCCTACCCTCCAGCTTACCAACCTTCTCCCCTCTCCAACCCCTGTCCTTCTCATTTGGGGAGCCTGTCTTGATACCCCAGGCTAGACAAGGAACCTCTTCCTCTTGCTCTCACAGGGCTCAGGGCCTACTTATACTACGCTTGCATTAATTTGAGGGTTTTGTGGACAAAAACCAAAAAAAGCCAAAAAAACAAAAAACAACCCACCTTCAATAGAGGGATTCATGACTAATGGATAAAAATTCATGGCTTACTTTGCATGTCATGGCTAATCAGGTGTTGGGTTCTTGAGCCTTAATGATTAATGACACAAGGTCATCAGGCCACAACTACTAAGTTCCTCAGACATCAGATCCCTTCAGAGCCTAAGCCCAGGTTCCCAAAAGATCCTCAGCTGCTTTCACCGACATTACTCCCCACTTGGGCTTTCTTTGCTTCACTCACTGCTGAAGACATTAACTCTATGACTACAGTGCCTTCCTCTTTACAGCCCCTTTCTCTATTTACTGCCAGCTGCACTGGTTTCATATCCACTTATATGCCAACTGGAATTCTCATGGCTGAGAAAACGACACAGAGGTAAATGTGTGTAACTAGTGTATTTCCTACATGGTTTATTTAAGGCTGGAAAACAATTTACAATATTTCATTTTCTCTCTCACTAGATTGAGAATTCCTTAGTGGGCAGGAATTATTATCCATTATCTTTGTGTCATTACCACCCAGGCCAGGGAAAGCTCACAGAGAGTCCTCAAAAATTTGCTGAATATCATCCCCAAAACTTTATCTTAGCATCTAACATGCTCTTATTACTACATTTAATTAAATGCCCAACCAGCAAATATTTAACAAAACAAAGTACTTTTTAGGTTCAATATATTTCCTTTTTGATATGTTAAAATCCCCTAACATGGCCACCAGGTTATCATTAAAAATAAAAATGTTAAAAAATAATAATAAAATAAAAATGTGATGTAAGGCATGGACACAAATCCATTAAATAGCTGCAGAAAGATGATAGGCTTCTACAGCTGAGTCTGTCCTTGGTTGATGGCCACTGTCAGTCAAGTTTACCCTTGAATTTATGTGCTTTCTCTTGACAGTTAAGGGTACATGGCAATAACAAGAAACAAAAACTGGAAGGAGGCAAGCAAGCTCAAGATATGAAAAGCAAATACAACTATTTCCTATATAAACTGTGAATCTGCAACGGGTGTGAAGATAATGGAATTTTAATCAAGTTAATAAGGCAGTACAAGAAATGCATATAGCTATCTCCTGCACTGCACTTTAATTTCCAGCACTTTGCTTTTTATACTAAGGCTCTTTTTGAGAAGCAACTCTAACTTTACTGTCCAAAATTGGCCAGAGGGGATGATCAAGACGAACTCTAGGAAGCATGCAAAAACTAGCCGTTTGAGAAGTATGATGAGGAAAGGACCAAGAAAATAGTCAACTGAGGGTGAAGTTCAGGAAATGAGTTCGTTAAGTCCTGCCTTATAACAAGTGCTTGGGGTCCCCATCCCCCCTATGAACTTTACCCCAATGGCACGCTCTTTAAAAAAACCCAAAGCTAAAATTCACGTGACATATTTTTGAAATTCAATACAACAAATGTTTATAAAATAACACCGCGAGAAACACGCAAATAAAACAGCAGCTGTAATAATAGATTTAATTCATACCTAAACTGCAAACCTTTTTAAACCCAAACTAATTCTTTAATAGTATTACAGTTCCTCCCAGAAGGTTTCCGAAAAGGTTGCCATCACTCGGGTTTCTACGTGGGGTTAACAGGACACTGATAGGACAAGGTGACGGCGTGGAACGAGCCTGGCACGCCCACCAAAGAGTCCTGGTCCAGACACCCTCCCCGAAGCAGGCAAGACCGCACACCCATCCGCCCCGAGCGCATGCAGCAGATTCCGCCGCAGAAGCATACGGGGTCGAGCGATCGGTCACCTCTCTTACCCGAGGGTCATAGAGCACGACCGAACAGGAAGTGCCGAAGGCCAGAAGCCCTCCGGGCCCGGAGCTCCAGCTCAGAGCTCCCCGCACCCGGTTCGGGCAGCAAAACACGTGAGAGGTCTCCAGCACGGCTGCCACCATGTTGCTGGCTGGTCAGTGGCCGAGACCTAGCCGCGCACTTCCGCCCTCTGAGCGGAACTACTCGCAAGGACACCTCTCCGGCTGGCGTTATCCGCACCGCGTTTCAGAGGCGGCCGGAGGCGTGGCGGAGGCGGCCGGAGGCGTGGCGGAGGCGGCCCGGCCCCCCCCGCCGGCCCCGCCCCCCGCCCTGGCCCGAGGGGTCCTCAGAGCCCTGACTCTGCTATCTCCTCTAGTCTCTCGGGCAGTGGCCCAGCGCACAAACGCGGCCTCAGTCCTAGAGGCGAAGACCCGGCGAGAGTAGCTCAGGACCTTCCAGAAAGACCCGCGGCTCGAGTGCCGGGGCAGCTCAGGAACGTCCCGCTGCCCTTCGCCCAGGCTCCCTGCAGCCGACGGGGAGCCTTGGCAAGCGAGTCTCGGACCTCACACAGGCGCAGGAGCGCAGGGGGATCAAAGAAAGGGTCCCCAGCTGGTCTCAGCGCTCACAGTTCGATCGGACTGAGCCTTCGCCCCATCCCTCCCCGGCGAGCCCAGCGGCGCCGGCGAACAGGCGGACACGCGGATCCGCCGACGGGGAACGGGGTTCGAAGCCACATTGCGCATGCCCGGCAGTCAGGGCCGGCGGAGGCGGTGGTTCCCGGTAGCGCGCTGCGCGCGGCGGTAATTAGTAATTGTCCTGCTCTGGGGAGGAGAAAGCGCGTGGGGCGCGGCTTCCCCGTGGCTGCGCGGCGGTACCCGGGACTGAAGAGCAGCCGAGCAGATGAGACCGCCGCTTCTCCGTGCGGTGTAGAGGTTTCGGGAGAGAGAGAGAAGCACGGGCCGGATCCGAGCCCTCTGGACCGCCTGCGGGGAACTGAACCTGCGCGCGGGGCCGGGCCGTAGGACTGCGAGGCCGCGGAGAGGTGAGTCTGCAGGTCCGGGATGGGGCTGCAGAGAGGGAGCCCCGCGGGACTGGAGGCCTGACTTCCTAGTTTGAGGTGCACAGATGGGCTTTGGGGTCCAACGGAGGACTTTTCTGAGGAAACGGTCTGTATTACTCATCTCCTATTCGAAGAAGGTAGGGTCGTGTTTAAAAATAAAAAGCCCATAGAAGCAGTTGTGTGCCCTCTTTCCGGTTCTCTCCGCTCGCCCCTTTCTCCAGGTCTTTTCTTCCGGCTTTCTTTTTGTCCTCCAACACACGCGGACTTGCAGGGATGGAGGTCCGCCTGAGGGTCGGCGACCGCCTTAAACATCCTTCCTGGAGAAAGGCACGGAGCTGCCCCCCCTGAACGGGACGTCTGTGCTTGTCCCCACCCACCCCGCCTCTTGCTTCTCTCCTGTGAATGATTTCTTTCCTATTAAAACTTCAGGCTCCAAAGCTTGTTCTTTCAGGAGTCTAGCCCTATGGTATTTATGTATCCTGTACTTCCATATTCTACTGTTCTCAGTGTGCTGCTAAGCAGCAGCTGTGCAACACTGCCGACATTGTTTGGAGCACCTCCACATCCATCCATCCGTTCATGTGGTTTCCTCAGTCGCCCTGAAAAATGGGGGTTTCCAGCTCTTCCTGGTACCAGGAAGAACAGCTGAAAATGATAGAGCAAGGTTGCCCCAGGCCCTTGCTGTCTTGCTCCAGAGAACCCGACCTCTGGGTCTTTGCTGGAGGCAGATGAGTTTAGTCACGATTACCATCCATCATTGGTGCTGGACATCTGCGGGTCCTGAGATACCAGTCTGCTTATACCTTCCTCCGCATCACTGAATTCTGCTTTGCAAGTCTCAACTGCATTCCTAACTCCTCTTTGGAGCATAGGCCTTTAATTCCAAACACCATTGTCTGGAGGAGTGATCGTCTGATAAAATTTTCACCGGTTTATAGCAATATAAGAGTGATATAATTTTTCATGAAGTTTAATTTACTTAAGGAACTATTCGGTCATTCAAAAAAATGAGAGTAGTCTATATGTACTGACATGGAAAGAAGGCATTTGTTGAGTGGGAAAAAATATCCCATTTGTGTGAAATGCATGTTTCCTTGAGTATGCGTAGAAAATATCCTGAGGCAGCCACAAGAAACAGGCAAACTTGGGCGAGTTGGAGGAGTGGTAGTGGGGGAAAGAAGCCTTACATTGATTTGTATGTAGTATGTAGTTTAAGAAAAAATTTAAATGGGAATTATTCTGAGGTTGTCATATTTACTCTTTGATGTTGAAATATTGTTTTATGAAATGATGATGGTGGTGGTGGTAGAAGTAATTGGGTTTTGTTTTGAATCATTGTTCTCAACACAATAAGAAGCTGCCAATATGGCTGTGGCCACATGGATCTCTCCAGTGTCTGAGTTAAGTCTGTTAGCACTCAGCGGTTCTCCAGTTGTTTCACATGTTTTAGCAGGGTAGAGGCTAGGCCTCTCTAGTTCTCTATATTTTCACAGTATTTAGCAGTGTGTTTGTCACACTAAACAGTGCTGTGTAAACCTTGGTTAGACATCAATTTTCAGCAGGAGAGTTCTTAATTGTTTTAGAAGTGAAGGCAAGAATCTTTTGTGTTTGTGTCTTCTCTAGGAAGGTGCAATGGCGACGAGTTTATCTGTAGTCTTGATCCTGACCTTCACCCTGTCAGTCACAAACCCCCTTCGTGAACCTGAACCAGCAACTGCTTTCCCTCAGACCACTGAGAAAATTATTCCGAACTGGGAATCTGGCATTAATGTTGATTTGGCAGTTAACACACAGCGACATCATCTACAGCAACTTTTCCATCGCTATGGAGAAAATAATTCCTTGTCGGTTGAAGGTTTCAGAAAGTTGCTTCAAAATATAGGCATAGATAAGATGAAAAGAATCCACATACACCATGACCACGAGCATCACTCTGACCACGACCATCACTCTGACCACGACCATCACACTGACCACGACCATCACTCAGACCACGACCATCACTCTGACCACGACCATCACTCTGACCATGAGCATCACTCTGACCATGAGCATCACTCTCACCGTAATCACGCTGCGTCTGGTAAAAATAATCGGAAAGCTCTTTGCCCAGACCATGACTCTGATAGTTCAGGTAAAGATCCTAGAAACAGCCAGGGGAAAGGATCTCACCGATCAGAACATGCGAATGGTAGAAGGAATGTTTTAATCAAGGATGGTATTGGTGCTAGTGAAGTGACTTCAACTGTGTATAATGCTGTTTCTGAAGGAACTCACTTTCTAGAGACAATAGAAACTCCAAAACCTGGAAAACTTCCCAAAGATGTGAGCAGTTCCACTCCACCCAGCATCACAGAAAAGAGCCAGGTGAGCAGGCTGGCTAGGAGGAAAACAAATGAATCTGTGAGTGAACCCAAAAAAGACTTTATATATTCCAGAATCACAAATGAAAATACTCAGGAGGTAAGAAAAGTGGTATTCTTATTTTAATCAACATGCCTGCTTGTGTGTCCTGTCATTGCCATTCTGTCTGTAGGTGTAAGGAGTTTAATAAAATGGTGAGGTTATTGAAAAGGGAATTTCTACTTTGTCAGCAAGGCTTTTAACCCAAAGTGTCCCTCCTATGTTGTAAATATTTCCGATACAAAACTTGGGTGATAGTAAGAATAGTGCTGCCTGCTTAAACTATCTTATGTAGAATTTAAAATAAGTATAGAAAGTATATATTGAAGTTATTTTGGAGAAAATCTTGAACAGTGATTATTATTAATAAAAATAGAAAAAGGGAGGTTGAAAAAGCAGGAGTGAGAATTTATGATTTAGGAAAAGGTGTGGTTGAAGGGGCTGAAGAACGCAAGAACAGTGTTACCTCCTTGGCAGAGGGATCACAATGACTTGTGGAGTGATTGAAATTGGAGCTGCTTCCAAGAACGATGTACTGGACAAGTGAATGTCTGGGCAGTGAAGTTTTGAGTTTATTTGTTTTTTCAAGACTAGGCTTCCAGACTGTACACAGTTTGCCTTAACTAAAGTTGTCAAGAACAAGGAATTAGTATATGTTATTTAGCGAAACTTAAGTGCTTCATTCAAGCCATCTGTATTAATTCTGCGATAATCCTATTAATAATGGTCATTCCCATAGGGATACTGGTGATAAAGTTTGTTCCAAGTAGTAGTAACCAAGAATTGTGAGAGTTTAAAATAACTTTATAGAAGATGAGAAACAGGTGCTACTGCCAATTTTGGGGATTGGGGGGGACTTTGATTGCTCAAAGGAGGTTCTCTTCAAACTAGTCAGCTAATTAAATTGTTGAAACAGCGGCCTGCCAGTACAGGTTTGTTTTATTACCAGCCTTGCCCTGCTCAAGAGTAATGTGCATAATTTAATATCCTCTCATAGAGAATTTTTTTGCCAGGTATGTAGACAGAACTAAGCTAAGTTTTGCAAGTATGGTCATTACTGGAAGAGTCATGTGTCTTGGGCTTGTTTAGGCCAGGCAGGGTAGCGTTAGTACTAAAACAACATATTTCTCAATATCTTAATGAACCCCATCTTGAAATTAAAGCTCATTTCCTTAATAGGTTTATACAATGAGTTAACAGGCTTGTGAATGTTCATTTATCCTCAAGCTTATTCCACTTGAGGCTTGACGGGTGATGTGACTGTTTCTACCAAGAAGAAATAGGCAGAGAGGTGGGATACTACTATTGTGACATAGTATCTCTAGGCAGCTTGAGGAGAGTTCCAAAGTACTCAAAAGTTGATTTTAATTAGGGTTGACTTAAAAAAAATAAAGGATTAAGCTTCAGTAAGGAAGGAGTGTTGTGTCATCAAACAACTGTTTTGGATTCTCTAATGGGAATGCCTTTTGGTGATTCTCACTGTTTTGTTTTTTTCAGTGTTTCAATGCGTCAAAGCTGCTTACATCTCATGGCATAGGCATCCAGGTTCTGCTGAATGCAACAGAGTTCAACTACCTCTGCCCAGCCATCATCAATCAAATAGATGCTAGATCGTGTCTGATTCATACGACGAGTGACAAGAAAGCTGAAATTCCTCCAAAGACCTACTCTTTACAAATAGGTAGAATTGCATTTTTAATGTAAAAATAATTTCCAATAAATACATTTATATTGTAGTTTTCCTTGTATTTACATCAACCTATTTGTTTTTCAGCATAATTTCAAATATGCCATCTTAATTGTTCTCTGCCTTGAATGTGATGAAAGCAAGCGTGTTAGCCTTACCCTTAAAAACAAAACAAAACAAAAAACAAAGCTTCAATTGTAACTTGGCTGTGTTAGCCTTACCCTAAAAAAAAGGGGAAATGGGGGAGGAAACATAGGTTGTAACTTGTCTGAGGTCATCCCATCCGAAATTTGGGCTTTTTATATGTTGTCACACTGTTGAGGAGGAAGGATCAGAGTTAATCTCTGCTGTTTAGGAGCCTAATTCTGGTCTGTTCTTATTAATAAATGAAACTAGGATAAGTTCTGCTATAGTGTAGAGTTTCAGTGCTCAAAAACTATAATAGATAATTGCTCTGTTTACTGAAGAAATTATTAAATTCCCACTTTCCTTCTCTCTCTTCTTTTTTTTAAACTTTTCCCTCTTCTCTTTTATAATTTAGGTGTTATGAGAGTCTGAAAGTTCAGTTCCCAAGTGAGCTAGAATTCATCCTTATGTACCATTTTTTTCACTCCTAGCTGAAGAATTTTCCACAAGGCTTATGCTCTTGATCTGGAGGGTTCCGTTAGACTGTTCATTTGAGCCTCTTCCTTGGTGGTTGCGCTGTTAACTATAGTCCTGTTCCACTGTGTTTGTATTTTAACTTCCCTACTTTTACAAGTTGCTTTATGCTACTTCAAAGTCTGTCTTTTAAAGTTTATCAGTTGTATGCTTTTTCCTTTGCTCTGTTTTCTGTTTGACAGCCTGGGTTGGTGGCTTCATAGCCATTTCCATCATTAGTTTCCTGTCTTTGCTGGGTGTTATCCTAGTGCCTCTGATGAATCGAGTGTTTTTCAAGTTTCTCCTGAGTTTTCTGGTGGCATTGGCTGTGGGGACCTTGAGTGGCGATGCGTTTTTACACCTTCTTCCACATGTAAGTAATTTGTCCTATTAGTGTCTTTTATTTGACATTGAAAATATACATGTGTTTTTTTTGGTTTGTATTAGAAGTCTTTGAATTGATATATATAAAAGATTAGAAATTTGGTTTAGAGGAGTTGATTTTAAAATATATTTGGTAACCAAAAGCCGCTTTTTTTTGCTAAATTTTAGGATATGTTCATTTTTTTTGCTTTTCTTTTTAAAAGGAATTTACTAAATCCAGACTAATTTAACTTTTTGGAAAGCAGTTACTAAAAGGAGACGGATTCTACTCAAATGTTAGTACTGGGACAGACTGCAGCAGGTGATTCATGTATTTCTGTGGCAATTACATTAACATGTAAGAAACAAGAAACATGACTCTATGTACCCAAGAAACTTAAGAGTTTTTTTCAGAATTGAATTTATGTGTGTATTTAGAAGTTTATACCTTGTGACATGACTAAATTCTTAAATAAAAGCAAGTTTGGTAAAGTGAATTTACTTTTCCATTAAATATTTGGGATAGGTACATAGGCAAGAAATATTTGGATCTCATTTTCTAAATTTCCTTTAGAGATTTGCAGGCAAGTGGCAAGAACATTACTGTATTCCTAGCTTACTGTATATTTCATCATGTTTCATTCAGTAGTGAAATATAACTATTTTGCTGTGATAAACTTTCTAACCATCAGATGGCAGAGATTCAGGAATACCTGCTGAACAAAGTGGCATGTGCATGTGACTCCCTCCCAATCTCACCTGTGTTAGTATGTGCCACACCCGATTTCCTAACATGTAGGCAGTAGTTTCCCCGTAGGCTACAGGGCCATGCACCTATGCTGGCAGTAGTCCCCTGTAGGCCCCTGGGCCATGCACCTATGTGGGCAGTTGTTCCCCCATAGGCTATTGGGCAGTACACCTGGAACTCAGGTACATGCCAGGGCCTATTACAGCTTCTTGTAAGGACACTGATGATACTGGTGTGAGCTTCTCACCTGGGAGTATAAGCAGTAAACACTATCTGCCCATTAAGTCTGGCAGTTCCCTATTATTTGTGTCCATGGTAACTTGTCAAACATTGAAAATACCCACTACCTATGTATTATGAGGGTCATTGGGAAATGTATCTGTCTTTACACTGACCAGATCCACTTTTAAATGTCATAGGGCATTGAATACTTCATAACTAGCTGCTTGTTGGTCATTTTATTTTTAATATCCTAAACTTCCCCTCATTCCAAGATATCCCATAAATTGCCTAATTCTGAATCATTTCCAATTTGACCTTATTATCTTAGTCTATTTTTCTGATGTGTGTGAAACTAATGACTTTATGAAATACATGTTGTTCTGCCTTTAGTCGCATGCAAGTCATCACCATAGTCACAGCCATGAAGAAATAGCCATGGACATGAAGAGAGGGCCACTGTTCAGTCATCTGTCTTCTCAAAACATTGAAGAAAGCGCCTATTTTGATTCCACATGGAAGGGCCTAACAGCTCTGGGAGGCTTGTATTTCATGTTTCTTGTTGAACATGTACTCACATTGATCAAGCAATTCAAAGATAAGAAGAAAAAGGTAAGAAAAAGTATACTGAGTACTTACATGCACTAGACATTTATTTAGAGTAGCACTCTAAACTGTTAGAATTTGTCCAGAGCGTATAATCTTCATTTGAGATGGGATTGAGTTTTCTTGAGATACTTTTTTGCTCCCAGAGGAATTAGCAGAGAGCAATTCTGTATCTTTATAATCCCAGAAGTTCTCTATCTCCAGAATTTCCTTCAAACTCATGAGAGGGTAAGAAAGGCAAGGATGAACATCTGTGTAAATGACCAAACAAGGCGCAAGCAGGGCCTCAAAGATCAGAAGCATCATGATTATGGCCTTGATGGGGGTGATGGTTTCACAGGTGTATACTTATCCCCAGACTCACTGAGCTGTATACATTAAATATAGACAGCTTTTTATATGTCAGTCATACCTCAAAAAAGTGGTTTAAGAAAAAAGTGTCGTGGATACACCATAAATATTTATTGGTAGTTATGACTAATTATGTGATTAAATTATTCACCCAGTAGCTGGATATTCTGTTTTATTTGAAAGAGTTTGTGACTTGCACAGACTTGCCCTTTGCAAACTGTCACCAGAAAATAGTATGAAGCCAAAGAGTAGACTCTTTATTACTGGTAAAAATTAACTTTGAGTTGCCTGTGATTATCTGCCCCTTATCTGATGTGACAGGCAAATTAGTCAAAAGACTATCGGGACTCTTAAAAATTACTCGTACACATCTTGGACATTTTAATTTAAAACATTTGTATGCTGTTTCTGGTCATTTGATGTTGACCAAGATTTTTTCTAAGTTGGAGTTCTGTGTGATGATTTTTTTTTTTCAACAGCCATCCTGCTTCATCTACGATTTCCAGTTTCGGTTTATCTAAAATTGTTCAAGAGGCTACACACTTGTAAAGCTATTTTGAACGCAGAATCAAATTAAATTTTATATTGTTGTCACCTTACATAATTTGATAACCTTTTTTTTAAAAAAAGCAACTTGCCTTTGAATCTTTCATAGCCATTTAACTTAAATTTTCATAGAAGTTAACTGTTCTCACCGTGATCACATGGTTTGAGCAATATGTTACTAAATTGTGCAGTTAAAATATCAAGTATAACTGTCATGAAGAGGTTTGAAAAGTAACATAGTTGATTCTTGCTGAGCATAGAGCTCAGTGTAGGAAACAAGTGCATATGTGAACAGATGAATAGCCTCCTGCTCCATCCTATGAATATTTGACCTTATGGAGTTTATATTCACTAAAATCTCAAATTGCCTATTTTGAACCTTCTCTTTACTGGACCTAAATTTAAAGGGAAGAAGTGAAATAATAGCTTATTCATTCTTTTTATAAAATTTGATTGGGTAACAGTGTGTTTTTCCAGGACCTGTCAGCTCCAAGTCAAGTAGTTGTTTCAATCTGGTTTTGGAGGGCACAACTCAGTGGCCCATGTGGGGATTGAACCGGCAACCTTGGTGTTATGAGCACTGCAGTCTAACCAACTGAGCTAACTGGCTGCCCCGGTTTATTCATTCTTAATCCAGGAAGTCATCCGTGTTCCTGTTGTCCGCATTGCTTCACGTGGACTGTTTTGAGGAAATTTCCTACTCTTTACATTCTCTGGAATTATTCTTACCTTAAAACAACAAAAGATCATTTTTAGTTTTTTTAAGGGGGTCAGTTGGAGGTTGGTTGCTTTTACTGTTTTTTTTTTTGTTCCAAATGCCATAATTTATTGAGCATTGTAATTTCAATTTGGTTTTCAAATTTTCCTTGAAGATAACTTTTCTTTAATCTGGCCCTCTTTAACGTGGGACTCTAAGAGGCAGGCTCTCTATTATCTAATATAGAACAGTATTATTCAAACTCTGGATTATAACTCAGTGGGTTGTGAAATCAGTCTTGTAATGTGACCATTTTAAAATGCAACAGTGATGTTACAGTCTATTACATGTATTACTATGGATATATTACATATATTACTGTAGATTATAGCAAAAATTTGGTAATCTCTTTCTAAACTAAAATAATTTCTACTATTAATAGAATGTAAGGTCTTAATAGCCAGGACCTCTTTGTCTGGTTTATTGCTATATCTCCAAAGACTAGCACATAAGAGATGATTTAAAAATATTTGTTGACTCTATAAGAAACATTATACAGCAAGTAAGCATAATTTCTAGATAAAGACTCCCTACAGGAATTTTGCAAACATTATTATTTTCTCTGCCTTTTTAGAATGCATTAAGTATCTTTTTCTCAAGGGCATCCAGATCTTAGTTTTACTCCCTTAACAGTTTTTAATCTCATACGGTTTTATCACAAAGAAAAAAAAAGTCAATCCATTATATGGCAAGTGTTGGGAGCTCTTTAGACCCAAAACAGGACAGTTTACCTAGGATTTTACTGAAGACATCTATCCTGCACCCCTGGAAAATTCTGGGAATCATAGTTTTAGGTTACCTGCTCTATATGTCTGTCTGAAACCTCATATTCAAATTAGGGTTACATCTCATACTTGATATAGATAGCAATAGTTCAACCTCAGACTTTTTACCAGTAAAGGTTATTGTTCATGCTGAAAACCTGAGAAGCGTCCGACATCTCCCTCCACATATCCAACCTAGTTTTATTAAATATACCCAGAGTCTTGCCATTTCTGTCCATCTTCTTTGCCGTTGTTCTAGTCCAGGCCATGCGTATCTCCCACCTGGGTGACAGCAGTTGCCTCCTAACTGGCCTGTCTACATTATTTTGTCTTCTCCCAACCCAGAGCAAAGCAGGCAGAGTGATTTGTGTAAATGAAAATCTGATGAGGTTGGACTCCATTCCTTGAAATCCTTCCTTTAAGGCCGGCTGAGTGGCGCATTGGTTAAGAGTTGGCTTTTGGGACGCCAGCTCTGAGCAGCAGGGCAACTGGTTCGGATCCCACTTGGGCCGGTGACGCTGCGCCCTCTACAGCTAATATGGTGAACAATAGGCTGCAGTGGGGCTGGCCAACAGCGGGCGTGCGCTTTCGTGAGCTGCCATGAGCCGCCTTGAGCAGCCGTTCAATGGTTGGTGAGCAACTGCCTCACCTGGGAAAAGCGCAATGATAACACCAACATGGGCCAGTGAAGCGATGTCCTCCACAACTAGACTGAAGAACAAAAAAAAGACAGCAACTTGTCTGTTCCCCTTCCCTGATTCCCCAACGCTGTTCCCCTCCCCCAATTTTCCAAAAAATTATCTTAAAAAAAACAAAACAAAACTTCCTTTAGTGATTTCTCATTGCTTTTAGGACAAAGTCCACAACTCCTAACAGGCTTCCATTGTCTGGTGTCCTCCAGCCACCCAGCCTTATCGCGAGCCACC
This sequence comes from Hipposideros armiger, assembly GCF_001890085.2. Lineage (NCBI taxonomy): Eukaryota > Metazoa > Chordata > Mammalia > Chiroptera > Hipposideridae > Hipposideros > Hipposideros armiger. The sequence goes on from NW_017731386.1 coordinate 5,604,421, forward strand.
CTGTCTCTGACCTACTAGGCCCCAACCAACTTGTCCTTTCTGTTCAGGTCAGGCTGGCCCCTTTCGCTTTAGGACTCTCCCACACACTATTCCTCCTTGCCCGGAATACTGCCTCCCCTGTCCCTCCCCAGTAAACCCCTGCTCATCTTTAGCTCTTGGTATAAATGTCACTTTCTCAAGGAAGCCTGTCCTAGTAGAAATTGGTATTTATACCAGGAAAGTGACAAGCCTATCCTGTCATTGTTATACACTCTTGGTTAGCAGATTACTAAATGCCTGAAGAAAATGCCTCTAGATGCTTCTAAATTGATATCCTGAGGCAGAGCTCAAGTTTACCTGGTATGAGTCACCTGGGGATCTAGTTAAAATCCCCATTCTGATTCATTAGGTCTGGGTGTGGCTTGAGTGCATTTCTAACGAGCTCCCAGGGGATGCTGCACTGCTTATGTAAGACCACACTTAGAGTAGATGACATAGGGGGCATTCGAAACGGTGATTTTTCTATGCTTCTATTACTGAGGCAGATTCTTCGCCTTTCTGAACAGCTCCTATGCCTAGGAGACACTGCTAGGTACTGTGCAAGTACAGGCCCTGCCCTTAGGTGGCTTTTATTCCAATACAGGTCTGTTACTCTTGTCTTTTCTATATCTTTTGCTTAACTATCTTTTTAAAGCTGTGTACATAAGCAAAATCAACTATTTTAAAGGATCACTGTCTCTTCTTATTTTAGAATCAGAAAAAACCTGAAAATGATGATGATGTGGAGATTAAGAAGCAGTTGTCCAACTATGAATCTCAACTTTCAACAAATGAGGAGAAAGTAGACGCAGATGATCGTAAGTTCTTATGAATTTGAGGGCTGGAGGGAGTTCATTACTCTGCAATTTGCTGACAGTTTGGACTGTCTTCTGTTTTTTAATCTCATACTTTATAAATTGCCAATGAGTTGGTTGTTTCTATGTGTATTTACATCTCTTTCTATAATTTTTTATTTTGAAATAAATTCAGATTCATAGACAATTTCAAGAGTAGTACAGAGAATTCCTGTATCTTTCCTGTATTCCCGTTATTTTACTTGCATATATCATTCCCCCCTCTCTGTACACATATGCACACACTTTTTTTCTAAACCATTTGAGAGTAAATTGCAGACATGATGCTTCTTTACCCCTAAATACTTTAAGTGTATGTTTCCTAAGAAAAAGGACATTTTCTTATATAATCATAGTTCAGTTATCAAAACAGGAAATTAATGCTGTTGTACTGTAATTACCTAGTCTTAGTCATGCTTTATACTCCCCACCACCCCCAAAAGGAAAAAATTGGTACTGAGTACTATCCAGGATCAAATGTTGCATCTTGTTGCCCCTTATTTTGTTTTGGGTTTGTCTAATGTTTTTTTATTCCATTGATCAGCTTTGGCAGGAATATCACAGTGTAACTATATCCTTTTATGTTACACTGTGTGCCACCTGACATGATGCACTTTGTTGCATATGGGTGGTGATAATTTTGATCACTTAGCTAAGGTTATGTTTACCGTGTTTCTCCACTAAAGTTACTGTTTCATATAACTTGACTGTCGGCTTGGCATTTCTTGTTGGACAGACTTAGTGAAGATTAAAATTTTAAACGAAACTCCTTATCATGACCTTCAAGGTCCTGCCCTGCCCTCCACTCGCCCCATTGTTCACCCTCACTAGCCTCACAGTCCTCCGCTTCATCCTGTGAGCATACCAGGTCTGTCTCATGGCCTTGCACTACTGGTTTTTTTCTGTTTAGAATACTCTTCTCCCAGATCTTCACATAAATTCCTCCTGTCTTTTGAATCTCAACTCAGGTATCTCTTCCTGCGAGGCTTTCCCTGATCACCCAACTACAAAGGTCTTTCAGTCACTCTGCTTCATACTACCTTTTTCTATTTTCTTTCCATGCTTTCCAGTGCCTTAGATTACCTTATATATTTTTTTCTTTCTTTTTTTTTTTAAATTGGGGAACAGGAGGGTTTTCCAAGACCCATCAGCTCCAAGCCAAGTGTTGTTTTCAATCTAATTGTGGAGGGCGCATCTCAGTGGCCTATGTGGGGATCAAACCAGCAACCATGGTGAATGAGCGCTGCACTCTAACCAACTGAGCTAACCGGCCACCCCATACATTACCTTCTTTATACATGTGTTTCCTTGTTAAGTGGCTTTCTCCCTATAAGAACGTAGGCTTTTTGAATTGCAGAGACTTTGTCTTGCTCCCTTCTATCCCCAGTGTCTGGCAGGGTGCCTGGACCACAGTAAGCACTCAATAGTTGCTGACTAAGGAGGGAGAAAAGCTTCATTGTTGCTACTGCTTATTTGTAAGGTTTCCTGACTAACTTTTTGTTCCAACATACTGCTTTTCTCTAAGGAGCAAGTAAAATGTTCTTGCTCATCTTCCTGCATCTATTCTCTTCAGCCTTTGTAACTGACTCCAGTGAAGGATATAATGATGAAAGGAAATAGCTGCCCAAGAATTGGGCCAGTTTTAGGAATACTTCCAGGAAAAGTGATACAGTGTACAGGGCAAAGAAAAACAAAACCTTATTGTTGCAATTTACTTTTTTTTATATAAGTAGATAATAAATGGGTTTTGGTGATAATGGTATTTTGAATTCTTCTGTTTTTCCTTGAACTTTGCCCTCAAAAAAGAGGAAGTCAGCAGGATTACACGTTTTTATTTAATTTCCAATTTTTAGTATTAAATATTTTTTAACGTAAGTATGTACTTCTTTTAGATCAGGATGAAAGTCATCTTTGAAAATGTAAGGAGGCAGAACAAATTCAGTGTCGATCTGGGGGCAGTTATTAAAGAGTAACATTTAAAATCCACTCTTAATATGTGAGGCCATTCAGTTTCTAAAATTCATTAAAACCTATTGATGTTTTTAATCAATAATACTCTAATGCTTAGTTCTACAGGTATATGTGAGAGAGTTGCCACTCTTTTAAGATCTTTTTTTACTTTGTCAGTGAGAATGTTTGAAATGTGTTTAAGTACGTTAACAAAGCTTTCTGATTTGTCCTCATGTCCTTTTTGTTTATACCTAGGACCTGAAGGTTATTTACGAGCAGACTCACAAGAGGCCTCCCACTTTGATTCTCAACAGCCAGCAATCTTGGAAGAAGAAGAGGTCATGATAGCTCATGCTCATCCACAAGAAGTCTATAATGAATATGTACCCAGAGGGTGCAAGAATAAGTGCCATTCACATTTCCATGATACACTTGGCCAATCGGATGATCTCATTCACCACCACCATGACTACCATCATATTCTCCATCACCATCACCATCAGAACCACCACCCTCACAGTCACAGTCAGCGCTACTCTCGGGAGGAGCTAAAAGATGCTGGCATTGCCACATTGGCGTGGATGGTGATAATGGGTGACGGCCTGCACAATTTCAGCGATGGCCTGGCAATTGGTATCCATCTACATATTTGTCCTTTGTTGGTTGAGTCTGAAATACTTGCTAAATGTTAGCTTAAGTGCTAGGAGCTGTGCCTATCCCATTACCTAAATTGTAACTAGCAAAAGTTGTTTTAATTTGGGTTTGTTTTTTTGGGGGGTTTTTTCTCCTTTATACATGTAAGTTCTCTTGTCTGCAATATAAACAGTATTTATTAAGGTAAAATAATCTTTTCTACCATCTTTTCTTCTGTGCTGTAAAGGAACCTTTGTATATCTGATAAGTCCAGTTACCAGTCTCTATCCAAAGAAGAACTAACATTTTTGTGATTGTTATACCACAATTAAGAAATAATAGAATACTTACAAATTTTTAACTTAATGCTGGAGAAACCATGGAAATAATTACAGATCAGGCAGCTGAGGCCTGGCAAGGTGAACCGCTTGCAAGGAGACAGTGCTGTTTTGTAGGCCAGCTGAGATGAGCACAGGCCTTGGCTCCCTGGGAGCCCGGTGCTCTTCCTCCTCTGTGTACTGTGCACAACGTAAGCGGCAAGGAGGATATGCAAATGCTCCGTCATGGTTTATAAGTGATCAGTTGTATAATACGTTAGCTTTGAAAGGGAAGGGAACTATTTGTCTTTGACTCTTTATAAGACAGTGAAAGAAAGAATGTAAACAAGTAATTACATAGTGAATTCCTCTGAGGCCAGTGAAATGTGTGTACTCTTGACTGCTGAGTTTTTTTCCTAAACCTTTTAAATCAGTTTATATTTTTAAATAAGTGTTTTATGCCATAGCAATTACTTCTCAGGTTTCTGTAAGATCACCGTATCACTCTAAGGCATAGTGGAACCTTCCCTTCTCAAATCATACCAGCTTGTGCTCCGTTGGGAAATTTAAACCTAATTGAATGTAATTTAAGATTACTTACAAAGAAGATACAGAGTGCAATTGGGAAAGTTCTGTTTAGTCACAATCAGAATATAGTTTATTTCTTTTATCTTGTATGCAAGATTTTATAAAAACACACCCATGAAATAATGTAGCCAATCTTTCTCTTACTGTTTTTTACACAGGTGCTGCTTTTACTGAAGGTTTATCGAGTGGTTTAAGTACTTCTGTTGCTGTCTTTTGTCATGAGTTGCCTCATGAATTAGGTAAGAGAACCATATAAATGGTGTTTTCCAGATGGCTGAACTGTCCTATTGTCACTGGCTTTTGCTAATGATAGTTCCAGCAAGCTTGCTTATAATTTTTATGCCTTCTCATAAGCCTGCTAACCTGGCCAGAGCTTTCTTACTGAGCAGTTTGTTTCCAGCCAGAATCTGACCCCATCAGTACAATTATACAGTTGTCTGTGTGGGGTTGCCTAAGAGGTACCTGGGCTCCCTTTCTTGTCCTTTACCCCTACTAAGTAGCCTATACCAGCATACCAGTGGCATCAGTTATCCTTGTCTTCATACACACAGATGAATTAGACCACAGGCATCAAAGGAATCATTTTCCATTAACAGGGATCATTTGGCAAAGAGAATCTCTTTGGAGCTGAAGAAAACAACCTTCCCAGGGTTGTTCTGGATTCCAATTCATGTCCTATTTTTCTTCTTACAGACACGTATTCCTACACACCTGGAACAGCATTTTCACTTTTGTTCTTTGGCAGCTGTTCTGCCGTTCAGAATACCTCCCATCTGCCTGCTCAATGCTTATAATCAGCATCTGCTTTATGTTCTGTGTTCCAGATCCTTCATGCTCCATGAAGCCTATCGTAACTCATCCCATCTTAATTTATCTCATTTTCTCCTTCTATAGCTAAAGCAGGGGTCGGCAAACTTTTGAGATTTAAGAGCCACCAGGGGTTAGCAAACTGTGGCTCACGAGCCACGGACTCTGAAGTAAAGTCGAAAATGAAAATGAAACTATTATAGTTTCATTTATACAATTTTTAAAGGATATTAGTCACATAATGGTGATTATGTAAATATATATTTATGGCTCTTGAATAATTTTTAAATTGTGAGAAACAGGATTGGCTCTTCCAGGGGTCAGCAAACTTTTGAGACGGAATGTACCCAAAGAGCCGCATGTGGCTCACAAGCTGCAGTTTGCCGACCTCTGAGCTAGAATATTAGACTCTTTAGCTCTTATTTGTAAATTGCCTTTATCATTTGATGATCATTTAATTTCACCCTCCTCTTCTTCGTAGCCAATTATAAGCTCCTTGAAAACTGTACAAGAGCACAAGAGTAGGTTCGCGGTATTTACCACTCATTAACAAAGTGGGAGCCTTGGAAAAAACTTCGACTAGAAAACAAATCTTAGTTTATAGAGCTGTTAGAGTGATTTACACTGGTAACACTGTTAGCCCTGAGTAATTCTTAATTTTGTTTGGGTTTTTTTTTTTCTCTCAAAAAAAAAGTGGAGAATTTGTTAAATCTAGGAAGTCTCTTGAGCATATGTCTTAAAAATGATTTTTCAATTACTTTATCTCCTTTTTGTTTTCTGTTAAAGGTGACTTTGCCGTTTTACTGAAGGCTGGCATGACTGTTAAGCAGGCTGTTCTTTATAATGCTTTGTCAGCCATGCTGGCATACCTTGGAATGGCAACAGGAATTTTCATTGGTCATTATGCTGAAAATGTGTCTATGTGGATATTTGCACTTACTGCTGGCTTATTCATGTATGTCGCTCTGGTTGATATGGTAAGTTTTCCATGTGTCAAATTACAGTGTTGACTAACAATAGAGAAAATGTTTAGTGAAACCTTGTTTTAAAAAAGGCTTTAGGGTCAGCCGAGTGGCTCGTTGGTTAAGAGTTGGCTTGGGAACGCGAGTTCTGAGCCCCAGAGCCACTGGTTCGGGTCCCACATGGGCCAGTGATGCTGCACCCTCTTACAGCTAAGATGGTGAACAACAGCTTGACCTGGAGCTGGGCTGCCGAGAGTTGCCAGCGATGGCATAGGCTGCAGTGGGCTGCCGTGAGCTATGTGAGTGGTGGGCAGGCAGGTTGAGTGGCTGACAGTCGGTGTGAGCCGCCATGAGCGGCCATCCAATGGCTGGCAACCGATCTGCCTCAGCCGGAAAGAGCACAATGATCATAATACCAACATGGGCCAGTGAAGCAGTGTCCTCCACAACTAGACTGAAGAACAAAAGGACAGCAACTAGTTTGTTCTCCTTCCCCAATTCCCCAATAAAATCTTAAAAAAAAAAGGGGGGGGGGCTTTAGATTAAGTGCAGTAGTGGTAAGAAGTTATACTCACAAGGTAGCATAGGACCTTTAGAGTTTATCTTTTTGGATTATTGATCACAAGCACATCTTTATCCTGCCTAATGTGAGTGAGGATACAAAGAATATCTACCTCCTTCTGATGTTTTTTTTGTGCGTAGAATCTCAATAGTTATGCTTTGAATTGTGTATAGATTTGTAGGAAACCTAACACAAGCCACATATGGTTGACATGCTGTGTGTACTTAAATGCCTAAAGGTTCCCTATTAATGGACAAAGGAGTCACATCTCTTTGTCATCAAAGTCCACATAACAATTCCGCCAATCTTATTACTAAAATTTTATTTTATATAGTGTAACTTTTCCATATACCTAAATTCAGGTAAGCCACATGTTATATTCAGTTTAGATACAGGCAGTAACTAGAGCAGGGTAATCAGTACAGCTTTCCGTTTTATAGTGGAGCAAACTGGACCAAATTAAATATGACTTGCTGAGCGTATCGTAAATAATCATTGTTAATTAAACTGCTAGGAAATGCGATGTGACATTATTAGCTAGACTCAGTATGTATGTGGTCATGTTTTAAGGAATTGACCCAGTATATCCAGCCTATCTATAAAGCTAATATACTGTCCTGCAAATTCTTAATAAAAACTAATCTGTAGTTCTGAAACCTTAAAGTTTGCTTGTTTTCCCCCCACCCTCCTTAGGTACCTGAGATGCTGCACAATGATGCTTGTGACCATGGATGTAGCCGCTGGGGATATTTCTTACTACAGAATGCTGGGATGTTTTTGGGTTTTGGAATTATGTTGCTTATTTCCATATTTGAACATAAAATTGTGTTTCGTATAAATTTCTAATTAGGGTATAAATGCTAGAGTAGCTTAAAAATTTTGCTGTCTATAGTTTGAATAGGTCATAGGAAAGTGAGAGTTTGTATGCTGTAATATGCAGCATTTAAGGTTAGTGGATTTTGTGATTTTTGTATTGAATATTGCCATTTGTTATGCTTACAAGGTCAGTTATGGTGGTAACATAAAGGTACATTTTAATATTTAAGTTATTCTATTTTGGGAATATAAGCTATATGTGCAATTTACCAATTTTACCAGTTTATTGTATAAACAAGAGATTTGGCATGACATGTTCTGTATATTTCAGGAAAAATGTCTTTAATGTTTTTTCTAGAACTAATTTAATACAGTAATTCCCATGCTGGATTTTAGGCCTCCGAAGAACTGCTGGTGTTTAGGAGTAAGAATACACACGAAGCCTAAGATACCAATAAAGCTTGTACTGAATTTAAGCCTAAGAAACAAGGAGAAAAGAATATGTAAGAATTAAGAAGGTATAGATTTCTTACAAAAATAAAACAAAACACTGAAAACTGGTTATAAAATAGAAGGAGAAATTTTAGATTTAAATTAAAAAGGCATTATTAGTAAAGTATAGTACATTCATAAACATTTTTGTTAGAGTATTAATGTTCCCATAAAACCAGTGAGCACTTTTTACTAATTTAGTTGTACATTTAACTTTGTATAATAGAAACGTCTAAATATATTTAATGAATTCAAGCATTATATCGCTTGACCAAGAAATTTGAATTTTAAAATATTTGTGTGGAGATATACCTGATGAGTATGACAAAGTTTACATATTGCCAGAATACTTGTTAATCACCAACTTATGTACCGCCCAAAGTTACATGATTGGATGGTTACCAAATGTCAGGCTTACCAAATGTCAATGTACTAGAACTTTGAGATAAGGATATTAAAACCATACTGAGTATAATTTGATTTCTAGATTCAGAAAGTACTTTGGTATCTTTCAGTGCTTCAGTGTTGTCATTATGAGCAATTGTCATTTTTATGTATAGTATTTTAGACATACTAGGGCTCTCTGTGGCATTCTCTAAATGTTGCTTTTCTACAAAATAAATTCCTCATGTAAGCTTGATGTTTGATGTCTGATTTCATTTTTTTACCATCCTAACCATTTTAAAATGTACAGTTCAGTAGTTTTAAGTATATTCACATTGTTGTGCAATGGATCTGCAGAATCTTTTCATCTTGCAGAACTGAAACTTGACACCTATTAACTCGTTTCTCCGTCCCACAGTCCCTGGTAACCACCATCCTACTTTCCAGTTCTATGAATTTGAGATGTCTGATTTTCTTCTGTACCATCAAGATTATATTTATCAATTCATTTATATTATTGTATTGGGTGGCCTTGTTCAATTTTAAATTGTTTACCACACAGGGTACTTCAAAAAATATTGACCCACAGCTTGTTCCAAGCTATTCTTAACTTTTTGGGTTTTTTTAAAACAACCAGAGCCTTAAGCTCAAGAAGAAGCATTAATATCCTACATTCTAAAGAGAATCAGAAAAAAATTGGACAAGACCCTGCACTCCACCTAGGGCCTACTGAGAGACAGTCGGACCAGCATTTTACTCCCCAAACCAAGTGAAAGGGACGGGGATAGGTAACAGAATTACTTGGGTTGGTGGTACCTGAAAGGATGAGATCAGGCATCTCCCCTGACTGAAGGATTGCTTCAGAAGCCCACAGACCTACCCTAGTGCCACCGTTGTGTCAGTGCAAGGTGAGGAAGCTCTGGAATAGCTGGAATTGTTCTTCAAGTTTGGGAAACAGACTTGTACCTATTCCTTTCACAGAGATTCTGAAGGTGGAAGGTGTGCTGAACCAGCCCACAAAAGAGGATGAATAGGAACGATAGTTCTTACTCCAGTTTGAACCCATTAGTGGCTATGTGGGAGATTTAAGTAATTAGTACCCATAGCTAGGGGGAGAGGGGGGAGAATGGAGATTAGAGGAAAATGTAGATTAAAGCATGTTTGAAAATCTGATCCTTTGGGGGAGGGAGGAACCCAGACTGACAGGAAAAAAAAGAAATACCTTCAATGGAAAAGTATTAGATAGTAGGTTCAAGAAATCATAAAAGCAGACTATGAGAACTTCATGGATTAATTTTCTAGAAAACTAAATGTTCACTTGGGCCAGCCAAGTGGCTCAGTTGGTTAAGAGTTGGCTTAAGAGCGTGAGCTCTGAGCAACAGGGCCACCGGTTCGATTCCCACATGGGCCAGTGACACTGCCCGAGCTGAGCTGTCGCTGAGCTGCCAACAGGTGGTAGGATGGCTCAGCTGGTGTAACAAGATTGTCTGTTCAATGGTGAGCTATGCCCACCCGCAACTAAGACTGAACTCGGCACCTTGAGCTGAGCTGCTGCCTGGATGGCTCAGTGGATAGAGTGTGCACTCTTAACAAGGCTGCTGGTTCGACTCCCGCATGGGATGGTGGCTACACCTACTCGCAACTAAGATTGAACACAGCACCTTGAGCTTAGAGGCCACGAGCTGCTGACGAAGCCAGATGGTGACTGGCACCCTCTACAACGAAGACAAGAACAACAACTTGGCTGGTCCCCCTCCCCAATTCCCCAACAGTTCCCCTCCCCCAATTCTCCAATAAAATCTTTAAAAAAAAAAATAAATGTTCACTCAGAAAAATAGGTCAATTACTGTTAAAATGATCAAGTCAGAATTTCCTTCCCGCCCCCCCCCTCAAAAAAAACAAGGCATTGTTTGCTGTTTTACCAAAATGACAAGCAACACATAAATCCCTAGCTTATCAAAATAGTTTCTGGAATTAGAAAAAAACATTTATTGTGTCAGTTGAGGATAAGGTACCCTTGATTTAAAACCATGCTGACAGATAATCGCCCTTGGACTGTAAGACTCCCTATACATTCTTACTAGCTGTGGCAGGAATGTAAGGCCCTGACCACTGCCTGGGCCATTTATCAGTGAACATCGAAAGATAAGGTCCGAGACAAAGATTAGGCCTTGTATAAGAGGTGAATTCCCGAAACTCAACTGCTACGCAAACTCACAACATGTGCTGCATCTACCTGAGACCTTTCACTTTGCTCCTGTGGGACTTGGGGGGTCAAGAGGCAATGATGCAAATGATGCTCATGCTAGTTGCTATGCTGTGAGCTATAGAGTCCTTTGTGTCCCAGGAGTCTTATGTCTTCTGCCATTATCCACGAAACAGTAACAGGCTAACTTGCAGCTTCTAAACTGGATAAAATCCCAGACCCTCACAAAATCTCACAGGATAGTATACATGAAAAGCAAAAATGAATATAGATATACAATAATCCTAAATAGCAAATCAAACTCCATAGTATACAGAGGGTGCCAAGAAAATTATACACATTTTAAGAAAGGAAAAAACTATTAAAATTGTAATATATACTGATAAAAAAATGAATACAAGTCATGTGTATACATTTTTTGGGCACCCCAGTATATGTTACCAAGTAAGGTGTTCTTAGGAATGCAAGACTGGTTCACCAGAAAACCCATAATGTACCATGTCAACAGATTAAAGTGAAAAAAACTTACAATCACAAATCAGAAATTTAAAGTAATTCAGGATTAAAGAAAAACATTTTAGCATATTATAAATAGAAGTTTTTAGAATTCAGGAAGTCTTTTAAAAACTTCTTGAATATTCCCATCCTATAAAGTCAGGGTTTAAGAAAAGCAACAGAAGAGGGGAAGGGAAACGTGAAGAGCGGGAAGAACTAATGTAGACCAGAAAGAGAAACTACAACTCCAAAAACGGAGTGGATCTTGAATCTTCCACATAAAGTACTATAAAAATATATAATGAAAATTAAAGGAGGTAGTAAATTGTCACAATTTCATACCTCTCACCATAAGCATTATGTCATTGGTAGCCACAAATGATTTTTTCCTTTTTAAAATGTTTTTGATAAAATACACCAAATTTACTATTTAACCATTATTAAATGTACAGTTCAATGGCTTACACATATTAACATGTGCAACCATCACCACCATCCATCTCCAGAACTTACTCATCATCACATACTGAGTCTCTGTTTCCATTTAAATAATAATTTCCCATTCTCTCCTCCCCCAGTGCCTGGTAACCACAGCCCTACTCTCTGTCTTTATATATTTAATTATTCTAGGTACATCATATAAGTGGAATCACAATATTTGTCCTTTTGAGTCCGGCTTACATCACTTAGTATAATGTCTTTAAGGTCCATCCATGTTGTAGCATGTGTCAAAATCTTCGTTTTTAAGGCTGAATAATATTCCCTTGTACATACCACCTTCTATTTACCCATTCATCCATTGATGTAGAGGGTGGCTTCTACATTTTGGCTATTGTGAATAATGCTGCTATGAACATGTGTGTACAAATCCTTGTTTGAGTTGGCTTCAGTTCATTTGGGTATATACCCAGAAGTGGAATTGCTGAATCATGTAATTATATGTTTAATATTTTGAGGAACTGCCACACCATTTCCCACAGTAATTGTATCATATTAAATTTCCACTACCACGTTTTTATTAAAGTCAAAAATAAGATATTTGTATTGGGTCATTAAATAAAGTATTTCTTAAGTTTGGCTTAAATGTAAATGCCTATGATTCTATTACAACTACTTTATTTTTTTTACTTTGTTTTGTTTTGTTTTTAAGATTTTATTGGGGAATTGGGGGAGGGGAACAGCATTGGGGAATCGGGAAGGGGAACAGACAAGTTGCTGCCCTTTTGTTCTTCAGTCTAGTTGTGGAGGACGTCGCTTCACTGGCCCAAGCTGGCACCATCATTGCGCTCTTCCCGGATGAGGCAGATCAGTCACTGGCTTCTGGACGGCCGCTCACGGCGGCTGCTGGCCGCTCACGCTGGCTGCTGGCTACACACGGTAGCCCATGGCAACC
>NW_017731386.1:5619402-5626210 GCF_001890085.2 Hipposideros armiger
GGTGGGTGTGGCAACACATCCCATCCAAGCTACAATACTTTTTGACAAGTGATCAAACTTGTGTGTGGTCTCGCGCTGTCATGATGGAACACAACTCCTTTACAATTAACAAGCTCTGGACATTTCTGGATGATGGATTCATTGAAACTGTCCAAATGCCGACAGTACACATTCAAATTGATTGTTTGGTTCCTTGGTAGGAGCTTGAAAAACACGACACCTTTAAAATCCCACCACACTGAGAGTATAACCTTCCTCTGATGAATGTCTGCTTTCGATGTCGTTTGAGGCAAATCATCACATTGGGACCAACACCGTTTGCACACCACATTGTTGTAAACAATCCACTTCTCATCAACAGTTATCAGTCGCTTCAAAAAAAGGATAATTTTCCTCACTTTTAATGAGTATATTGCAGATGTTTATAAGTGCCATCAAATGAACTTCTTTGAGTTCATGAGAAACCCAAATATTGAGCTTGCTTATGTATTCCAGCATCTCCAGATGGTTGTGAATGCTTGAATGATGGATGTTCAATGTTTCTACAATTTTTCGTGTCATGTAACATGGGTTTGACTCGATCAATTCCTTTATTTGGTCGTCATCAACCTCGGTAGGGCTCCCTGAATGAGGAGCGTCGTTGAGATAAAAATCACCATCATGGGGCCGGCTGAGTGGCTCAGTTGGTTAAAAGTTGGCTTAAGAGTGTGAGCTCTGAGCAACAGGGCCACCAGTTTGATTCCCACATGGGCCAATGATGCTGAGCTCAAACTGAGCTGTTGCTGGGCTGCCAACAGGTGGCAGGATGGCTCAGCTGGTGTAACAAGAAGATTGCCTGTTTGATGGTGAGCTATGCCTTCCCACAACTAAGATTGAATTTGGCTCTTTGAGCTGAGCTGCTGCCCAGATGGCTCAGTGAATAGAGCATGTGCTCTTCACAACAAGGCTGCCAGGTGTGGCTCCCACATGAGATGGTGGCTACATCCACCTGCAACTAAGATTGTAACACAGCACCTTGAGCTTAGAGGCCACAAGCTGCTAACGGGAAGCCAGATGGCCACTGGCACCCTCCACAACGAAGATTGAAGAACAACAACTTGGCTGGTCCCCTTCCCCAATTTTCCAACACTGTTCCCCTTCCCCAATTCCCCATTAAAATCTTAAAAAAAAAAAATCACCAGCACGGAATTTCGTGAACCTCGTTGGCACTGACATTCTTATAGAGCATTGTCACCGTAAACTTTATGCGATTTTTTACAAGCTTAATGCATGTTTTTCCCTTTATGGAAGTAAAACAGTAAAATATGGCAAAATGCAGTTTGGTCTTCCATCTTCAACTTGTTGTAAAATCTCCAAAACTCAACCAAATCACTCATTTTTTTTAGAATGAAGCTAGAACTATCAACTGTCAAACGACATAGAAATAACAGAGATGTGAATGACTCTAGTACTTCCAAAAATGAACTAGTTCCATCTATTGCAAACATGCGTCCTGACTTTTCTGAAGACCCAATACATGGTGCTGGATAGGAAGGCATGAAATAACAGGATGATTTTCTGCCCAACAGGCTAGGCTAGCTGGGCTGCATTATAAAATGCCAGACTGAACTATGGAGAACCAGCATCGTGTTCTAGGGCTTGGTCAGAACACACTCTAACAGTTTTCGAGAAACATTGCCAAATGATCATGTTCATAGATATTAGACCAGCAGGGTGATGGATGATCTGAATACTATTTACTCAACAAATACTGGGTGCCTACAATGCCCAGATGCTGTTCTGTGCAATATCTTGTTAATTAGCAAAGTAGACGAAAATCCCTGCCCTGACAGAGTTTCATTCTAGGAAGAATAGGCTGACAATAAGATAAACAGGTAAATTATACAGTGCATTAGAGAGTGATGTTTTATCAAAAAAAAAAAAAGATTACAGAATCAGATGTTTCTCCTGAAAAGAAAAGGCCCAAGGAAGATATTGCTAAATCAAATTGTCAAGTCTCATCTTTATGTTGATCTAACAGCAGCATTTGACATCATTGATCATTCCCTCCTTCAAATACATTCTGTGATGTTCCAGGGTTCCACACCACTGGTTTCTTCCTATCTCAATGGCTATTCCTTCGGATATTTTTAGTTTATTTCTCCTTATTTCCCTAACTTCTAAACATTGGAATGCCTTTAGCTCAGTCTTTGACCTTCTCTGCTTGGTGATCTCATCCAGTCTCATGATTTAAAATACTGTCTACGAGTATAGTCAAACTCCAAAAGTTATAACACCAGCCCAGATCTCTCCTCTGAATTGCAGACTATTCAATTGTTTCCCCAACATCTCCACTTGTCATTGCAATTTTGATAGGAATTCCTGTTCTTCCCACTCCTACCCCCCAAAACAAAACAAAGCAAAAAACCTACCCTCATCTTCCTTGTCTCACCTAACAGAAATTTCAACCTTCCAATTTTGGCTCCAGCTGAAAACTGAAAACCTTAACACCTTAATTTTCTTTGACCCACGTTCCCCATACTAATAAATTTGACCTGTTCTACTTTCCAAATACATCCAGAATCTGCCTGCTTTTCACTTCCTCTGTTTCCAGCCTGGTCCAAATCACCATCATCTCTTGCTGGATTCTTACAACTACCTTGTCTCCTTGCTTCTGCCTTTGTCCCTCCTCCCCCAATCTCTTCTCAACACAGCAACTGGAGTGTTTGTGTCTAATTAAAAAGTAAATAAGACCATGTCATCTTTCTGTTCCACACTTTCCAATAATTCTCCACCTCAGAGTAAAAGCCAAAGTCCTTGCAGTGGTTTACAGGTGCTATATGACCATCTTTTTTTCCCTCGCCTCGTTTTATCCTCCATCTCCTATTACCCCACTGATCACCCCACTCCAGCCATTTGAATTCTCCTTGCTGATTGTTAAGCCACACCAGGGACACTACTGTCCTATGTCCTTTGCGTTTTCTGTTCCCTCAACTTGGAGCACGCTGAAATAGCTGCGTAGCTCACGGTTCCCTCCTTCTGATCTTTAAGTGTCATTTCAGGAAGGCTTTCCCTAGCTCACCAATTCGAAATTCCAACACACCTTACCCTCTACCCCTTTCCTGCTGACTTTTCCCCATGGCACTTAACCTAACACGCTGTTCATTGCACTTTCACACATGGTTCATTCTTCACCTCCATGTAAGTTCTGTAAGGTGCAGGGATATTTGTCTGTTTTATTCATTGCTGCATTCCCAGTGCCTGGCTCATATTAGGTGTTCAGTAGTCAATGATCTCCAGCCAAAGACCACCAGGAACACACCTGTAGTTGAACAAACTGGGTTTTGGGCTTATTACAACCAGAGAGGATGTACGCCAGGGGGAACCATGGAACATCTCAGTAAGGGGACATTATCAAAGACTTGGAGCATTTAGGCTTATGTTAGGTGGTTTGGGGAAGGCTTCAAGGAAACGGGGCTTTAGTTTGGGTTGGGTGCTGCCAGGAATCAGGACTAGTTCTCTTACTGGGTATCTTAATGATTGTTTTTCTAGATGGAGGGACGAAAAGTGCAAGGTTAAGACTAATTGGTAAAGAAGTCACTGTGTTAGGAGGATTTGTCATGCTTTGAGAAATAACCAGAACACAATGAATTGAGGGTGGCTTGTGTCTCCCTAATTGACAGACTTGAATCCAAGGATCAACACTTTGCAATTTAACTGCTGTGTAAGTTGAAACCAGCACTTGCTAAGGCCCTTTGCATTGAAGTTATTCTCCAATCTCCTGCAGAACCTGAAAGCTCCTGGTCTAAGATCATATAGAAGCTGATTACGTGGCTGGTGTGGACAGTGGTAGTTCACACTTATTGGTGATAAGACTAAGCAGCTTTCCCTACTTTATTATATTTAGTACCGCTAACAGAATAGATGGGGAGCAGAATACTCTATTGAGAATTAATCTATCCTGAGAGTATGAAAAACAATCTCCAGGGTCTTTAATTTAGTTCATAAAATACATAATACATGCCATCAGCTGACAAGAATATTTAAACCTGGAGCTGTTATTGTACAGTCTTTGTACAGAAATATTAGTATGCATCTTTTCACCTGAGAACTACATCATTGGAAAACATGTATATTAATAATTTACTTATACATGATTTAACTTAGAAAGATTGAACTTCTTTTTTAGCTTACAAAATTTCTTTTATCCTAAGTTTGGAAAACTTAGAGCCCTCACAGTAGTTGTGTGTCAATTAAATTTTAGAGAATGTGAAATAAGCCAAATAAACCTAATTATTCCTATTAGGCTTCTTTTTTTTTCCCCCAGAAGAAAAATGCATATAACATAAAATTAACCATTTTAAAGTGTACACCTGGGCCGGCCGAGTGACTCCGCTGATTACAGCGCGAGCTCTGAGCAACAGGGTCTCCAGTTCGATTCTCACATGGGCCAAGTGAGCTGCGCCTGAGCGTAGTTGCCGCTGAGCTGGTGAGAGCACATGCTCTTAACAACAAGGTTGCCGGTTCAACTCCCGCACAGGACTGTGCCCTGCCCCATAACTAAGATTGAACACGGCACCTTGATCTGAGCAGCCGCAAGCTGCCGATGGGTGGCTGGATGGCTCAGTGTGCTACAAGGTTGCCGGTTCAACTTCCGCATGGGATGGTGGACTACACCCCAAAGCAACCAGATTGAAAGTGGTGACTGAACTTGGAGCTGAGCTTGCGCCCACCACAACAAAGATTAAAGGACAACAACTTGACTTGGAGCTGACAGGTCCTGGAAAAACACAATGTTCCCCTTCCCAATTCCCCAACACTGTTCCCCTCCCCTATTCCCCAATAGTAATAAAAAAAAATCTAAAAAAATAAAAAATAAAGTGTACACCTTAGTGGCATTTAGTACATCTACAATGTGTTGCAACCATCACTTCTATATTGAGTTCCAAAACATTTTCATTACACCAAAAGAAAATCCCCATTAAACAGTCAATCCCCATTCCCCACCCTCCATCTCCTAGCAACAACTTTCTGTCTCTGAATTTACCTATTCTAGATATTTCATATAAATGGAATCATACAATATGTGATCTTTTGTGTCCGGTTTCTTTCATTTAGCATAATGTTTTTGAGGTTCATCTAGCTTCTATTTTATTCCTTTTTATAGCTGAATAATATGCCACACTGTTTTGATTACTGTAGCTTTGTAAGTTTTGAAATCAGGAAATGTGAGTTCTCCAACTTTGTTTTTCTTTTTCAAAATTGTTTTGGTTATTCAGTGTCCCTTTCAATTCCAAATGAGTTGTAGGATCAGTTTTCCCATTTCTGCACAAAAGGCCATTGGGATTTTAATATGGGTTTCACCGAATCTGAAAATTGCTTTGGGTAGTATTGCCATATTAACAATGTAAGTCTTTTAATCCATATCTTTCCACTTATTTAGGCTTTTGGTTTCGTTCAACAATATTTTGTAATTTCAATAATATTTCAGTGTATACCTGAAAATCTCCTTGGTTAAATTTATTTATTTATTTATTTATTTATTTATTTATTTATTTATTTATTTATTTATTTTAGCTGAGCCATCCCGCCACCTGTTGGTAGCTCACGGCTGCTCAGCTCGGGCTGACTTGAACCACTGTTGCTCAGAGCTCAAATCCTTGAGCGAGCTCTTAACCAACTGAGCCACTCAGCCGGCCCCGGTTAAATTTATTTTTAAGTATTTTATTATTTTTNGCTGACTGTTGGCCACTCACACTGGCTGCCCGCCACTCATGGCAGCTTACGGCAGCCCACTGCAGCCCCACTGCAGCCTACGCCATCGCTGGCAACTTACAGCAGCCCAGCTCCAGGTTGAGTTGTTGTTCACCATCTTAGCTGTAGAGGGCGCAGCATCACTGGCCCTCATGCGGGATCCCAACCCGCAGCCCTGCTGCTCAGAACTGCCGTCCCAAGCCAACTCCTAACCAACGTGCCACTCGGCCAGCCCATATTTGTTCTTTTCTTATTGTATGGTGTTATCATTTAAAAGAAAAAAAAAAGCTCTTTTATCTTAGCTGAAAACATGTAGCAAGTGAGAAGGGGTTATAAGGTAAGAATAATAGCATTTATTAAGGTCTATTATAGGCTTCTACAAAATTCAATCTTCATGATAATTCTGCAATATAGACCTTGTTAGTTACATACTGCAGATGAGGAAAATAAAGCTCAGTAATATTACTTGATTTGACAAAAGTCCCAGAGCTAATTGATGGCACAGAAGAGGCTTAAACTCCTGACTATTGGTCTCCAAAGCTGAAAAAATGTGGGAATTCAGACTGGGCACCTTTATCTTAAAAAGAGACTTCCCAATTTTCTCCATTTCCTTTCTCACCATTAGAGATGGGGCACATCCTGAGATCTGTAGTACTGTCTCCTTGTGGATTTTTTTTCCTTGTGTTCCCTGGAAAGTATTGGGTCTTCAGAAAAGTCATGATGTATTTTGTCTATGTTTTTCAAAGGTCATTTATTTATATAAATAACAAAGATCAGGGCCGGCCGAGTGGCACGTTAGTTAAGAGCTGGCTTGGGATGCCAGAGGACCCCGGGTCGGATCCCTTTATGAGGGCCAGTGATGCTGCCCTCTACAGCTAAGATGCTGAACAACAGCTCGACCTGGAGCTGAGCTGCTGTGAGTCGCCAGCAATGGCATAGGCTGCAGCCCCTGCTACAGTGGGTTGCCATGGGCTACCGCGTGTAGCCAGCAGCCAGCGTGAGCGGCCATCCAGAAGCCGGTGACTGATCTGCCTTGCCCGGGAAGAGCACAATGATGGTGCCAACTTGGGCCAGT
>NW_017731386.1:5634090-5638224 GCF_001890085.2 Hipposideros armiger
GCAGTGTCACTGGCCCTCATATGTGGGATCCGAACCGGGGCCCTCTGGCGTCCCAAGCCAGCTCTTAACCAACGTGCCACTCGGCCGGCCCTTCTATTCCTACTTTGATGAGTTATTTTGTAAAACTGATGATAGGATGCTGGATTTTGTCAAATGCTTTTTATTTTCACCAAGTGAAATGACCATGTTTTTTTTTTTCCCCTCGCTTTTTGTATTTGAACCATCCTTGTATTCTTGGGATAAATTCCACTTAATCATGATTACATATATATAATCCTCTTAATATGATGCTGGACTTGGTTTGCTAGTATTCTGTTAAGGATTTTTGCATCTGTATTTATAAGTATTGATCCATAATCTCTTCTTGTGATAGCCTTCCTTTTTTAAGTAGAAGGAGCACATCTATATGTTACTTGGTGTCCATTCCAGGAAAGCCATAAATAGTTTATGAAAAAAATGCATTATCCTGACTTTGAGGCTTGTATTTGGGAAAACAAAATCAAAAGTATAATCAGAAGCTACAAGACATTAAAAGAAGTCATAATTATCTAAGGGCATAAATGGTTACAGTCACTATTTTGAAACGCAACAATAAGTAACAGTGTCAATAAATATAGATCTAACAGCCTGATGTGGAAAGTCATGGTACACTCATACACAGAAGACTATGGGAGTCCACAGAAGGAGCAGCCAAATCAGACTGAGGATCAAGGAGGATAGAAGAGTTGGTGTTTTGGCTGAGTCACTGAGAGCAAAATCTAGCTGGGGAGAGAATATATGTGTAAAATTATAAATAACCTAGACTAGTAGTGTAAGTACTAAATAAATTCAAGTCAGTAAATGATACTTCTTACATGCATTGGACTGGTTGGAAAAGAAAAGAAGGTGGAATTTAAGGTGGGCTTTAAAGTTCAGGTAGAATTGAAATAGAGAAGAAGGGAGTGGGACGAGTCGGAATCTCAAGTAAAGATTAATTTGGGAGATGGTATGTAGCAATTTTGGTGGCTGTAAGGTTTATACAAGGGAATAGTGTTGAAGATACACTTAGGTCTTGAAAGACAGATAGGTTAAACTTGGACTAAGTTATGGTTAAAAACTAGACTATGTAGATAGATTGGATAAACAAAAGGATGTACAATGGGGAAAAAGAGGAGTGTAGAGACAGAAATTGATATTGGAGTGAGAGGAAGAGAAGGGAGAGTTACCTCACCTCTTGAGGTATCTCTGAACCACAAGCTGTATTGGCATTAGAAATGGGAAAGTTGAGCTATACTTATCATCAAACAAATGAACATATTTTATGCCAATTGGTGCAAAATTCTTGAATAATGCCTTTGAAAAGATGCTTTAGGAATTCCTGTGCTTTCTTATGTATCTTTCTTGAAGTTTCTTGTATTAATATTTAGGATGTGACAGTATCTATCTGTTTCCTTTGTGAACGATCATAGATAAGACAAGTACTATGTCAAAATGTGCTGGATTATGAGATTTCTGAAATTAATTTTTAATTATTTACATGATTTACATGAATACATTCTTGTAAAAAAAATGGGAACAATATAAACACAGCTTAAGGGCTCCAATTCTGATCCCCTCTCTGACACCACTATTAACATAGTGTGTATTCTTCTAGACTTTTTGCCATGTATTTACAAACATGAATTCATATAAAATACACACTTTTATAAAATACCTGTTATACTGCACTTTTCCTTCTGCAACTTAAAAAACAACAACAATCCATTAGATTGATTCACCTTTAAACTGCTGAAAGTACACTGTAATGTGGAGTATCACAACTCATTCAGCCATTTAACCTGCTGTGAATGTCCCAAATCTTCAATATTACTAAGCTGGATAGAACATCTAGCATAGAGCTCCTTGTGCAAACGTGCTGGTGTCTCCCTAGCATTACCAGCAATTAGTGAAATTGCAGGGTCACAGGAAGGTGTATTTTAAAATACATTATGCCGAATTGTCTTCCAAAATGCCTGTGCCAATTTACACGCTTATGCAGAGATTTTAACCACTCCTTTCTCGGTACAGATAGTTTTCCCCCAGGAGGGTTCTAGGTGTAGCAAACCGCGTCCCCACCCCCGGGTTCAGATCAGGGCGGCACGCCCCGGCCACTTCTCCTTGCATTAGTTTCGGCCCCACCTAGTCCGCTCGGGGGTCCGTCCTCTTGGCCACGCCCCTTCCGGGGACGGGGAGTGGGTGGGCCGTGACGTCACTGCCGGCCGGACGCCATCTTTCTGGTTTGCGGTGGGTCTTGGATGTAGTGGCAGCGGTAGCGAGGGCGTGGGGAAGGGTGGGGTGAGGGGGCGAGGCCGCGGCGAGTGCGGCGAAACTCTCCTCCCCTCTGCCCCACCGCGTGGGACGGCGTGTACGCGGTGTCGGAGGGATGTCCGCCTTCTCAGAGGCGGCGCTGGAGAAGAAGCTGTCGGAGTTGAGCAACTCGCAGCAGAGCGTGCAGACCTTGTCTCTGTGGCTTATCCACCACCGCAAGCACTCGCGGCCCATCGTCACCGTGTGGGAGCGGGAGCTACGTAAAGGTGAGTCGCCGGCGCCCCGCCACCCGGCCTGTTCACTGGCGCCACCGGGACCCCCCGCCCCGCTGCCCGGCACCCGCCTACCCGGCGCCCCCGGCTCCCTGCCTTCGATGGTCCGGGGGCTGGGAGAAGCAGCGTGCACCGCGCTTCCTGCAAAGTCGGCGCTTATAGTAGGTATTGCTGAATAAAGGTGCGAAGGATTCAAAAAAGAACTTTTATTGATTTAACACAGAAACAGTAATCAGGGGCTCCAGTCTCCGCACCTAATTAGGGCCAGCAATTCAAGCAGTCAGGTATTTTTTTCATTCTGCATATTCATAATGGAGACTGGGGAGGAGAAAGCGAGGGAAGTGGAAAGGAGAAGGTTGGTGTGGGGTTGCGAGTTGCTGCCATCATTTCTATAACACATCTACTCAATCTTGTAAAATCTTGTAAAATTAATAGAGGAATCAGAGTTTTAGAACTAGGGAGCCTACAAGAAGATGCGTGATGCAATGGAAAGACCTCTGAATTTCTAGATTTTAGAGGACCTGGATTGGGCAAATTTCTTAATTTCTAGGTTGCAGTTGCCTCTCCCGAATGTGAGGGAGTTGGATTCAGTGATCTAAGGTTTTTTTTCATGCTTTATGATTATAAGCGTCTAGGGCAACGTCTTTATTTTGCAAAACCTTCGATAGTGCTTCTGTAAATGAAGTTAACTTCTTTGAGCAGTAGTCTGCTGTCACTAAAATATCCAGAATCATTTCACTTATGCAGAACACCTTTATCTGTAAGAACTGATTGTATGTTAGTGCGACTGAAAAATAAAAACATTTCATTTGCTTAGTTTGGGTTTATACCTTAATTCTTAACTCGTTGGTAGAGAGAGTGGGAGCTCTTTAATTGTTGTTTCAGACATTCTGAAGTAGCGATATGATGGTTATTTATTGATTAAGGGTTTTAACCGTTGTTAAAATAGATGCCTGTTTACTGACCCATATGTATTCATATGAGAGCCAAATGTGGCATTGAATCTATAGAATGGAGAGAAACTGTCCTTGTGTGTTTGCTTGTGGTTAATTCAATATAAGAAATTGATTTAGAGCTCCATTTTTCAGTTCATGTATAAGTGTATGTGTGTTGACTCTCAAGGAGGAATTCATCTTCTCTGAGTGGCCAGAAAGTTTTGAGAAACTGATATATAAAGGCCTGGAAAACATTTGAGAACTTTGAGAAGGTGGGAATTGTCTTTGTTTCTGTACCTTACTGATTTCAAAATCAGCAACAGGTTTACCCTGTTTTTTGGAAAGAGCATTTAGAAACGTATATAATCAATAAAGGATTAATACCAGACTCTTGAAGAACTACCACAAATCAATAGAAAAATGGCAATACTGGGGCCAGCTGAGTGGCGCGTTGGTTAAGAGTTGGCTTGGGATGCCAGCTCTGAGCAGCAGGGCTGTGGTTCAGATCCCACATGAGGGCCAGTGACGCTGCGCCCTCTACAGCTAGACCTGGAGCGGGGCTGCGTGAGTCCCCAGCAATGGCGTAGGCTGCAGTGGAGCTGCAATGGGCTGCCATGAGCTACCATGAATTGGCTGGCAGC
>NW_017731386.1:5638596-5643840 GCF_001890085.2 Hipposideros armiger
ACTGATTACCATGTCAGACATGGTAATCATTTAGTTATGAAGATTTTCCCTCTCTATCTACCTGCTTTATCTTTGTCTCCCTTAAAGAAAGAGAATTTCTGTTTAGAGAGATATACCCCAAGGCCTTCAGGAACACCAAGTAGCTATAATTTCGATGATAAATGCAATAGAGTGTAACCAAAAAGCAAGTGACTATTTTGTTGTTCCCTAACGGCTTTATTGAGATATAATTAACGTACTATATTCACCCATTTAAAATATACAGATCAGTGGTTTTCAGTATATCATATAGTTGTAAAACCATCACCACTATCAGTTTTAGAAACCTTTGTCACCCAAAAAGAAACTCGATGTCTTTTAGCCTCATCACACCCTCTCCAGGCCTAGGCAACCACTAATTTACTTTGTTTCTATAGATTTTCCTGTGCTTAGCATTTCATTAAATGGAATCATATGCTGTGTGATTTTTTTTGTGACTGGCTTCCTTTGGTTGGCATAATGGTTTCCAGGCCTATCCATGTTGTAGCATGTATCATCAGTACATCATTCCTTTTTAGGGCCAAATAATAATCTGTTGTATGAGTTTTTCCTTTCATCAGTTGGTAGACTGGATTGTTTCCACTTTTCGCTATTATGAATAATACTGCTATGAATATTTTTGTACAAGTTTTTATATGAACGTGTTTTCATTTTTCTTGGGTAGATACCTAGGAATAAAATTGCTAGGTCGTATAGGAACTTTGTGTATAACCTTTTGAGGAACTGCCAGCTGTTTTCCACAGTGACTACATCATTAGACATTCCTAATAGCAGTACATGAGGGTCTAATTTCTCCACATCTCTACCAACACCTGTTATTATCTGTCTTTTGGATTATGGCCACCCTATTGAGTATAAAGTGGTATCTCATTGTGGTTTTGATTTGCATTTCCCTGATGACTAATGATGGTGAGCATATTTTCATGTGCTTATTGGGCATTTGTATGTCGTTTTTGGAGAAATGTCTATTCAGAACCTTGACCATTTTTAAATTGGGTTATTTGTCTTTTTTATTATTGAGTTGTAAGTGTTCTTTATGTATTCTAGATACAAGTCCCATATCAGATTCATGACTTGCAAATATTTTCTCCCATTCAGTGCATTGTCTTTTCACTTTCTTAGTAGTATCTTTTGAAGATGATTGTTTTAAACTCTAAGCAACTCACTACTCAGCTAAATTTGAAAACTTTTAATATATATCACTAATTAAATTATATAACAGTCATTGCTGTAGAAATATTGACCATGAACATATTAGAATTTACAAAATGAGCTGACATTTGAGCCCTTTTCTACACACAAACAGAACAACAAAAGATCTCTGCAAGAGTTGAAGAAACTAGATAGGAGGAAGTTCTTTGCAGTTGATTAGTTACTGCCTTCACTAGTCTAGTTGATTGAATCCTTTACACCAGCCTTTTGTATGTTATTCATATTTGAGTCTTAATATCGTAATTGCCTCAGCTCTTTAGAATATATTAATTCGCTCTGTATTTTTTGTGTGTCAGGCACTGGATATTGCGGTGGTAAAGAAAACAAAGTTTTTATATGTCACATATTTCAATAAAAAATGAATAAAAAGAAAAGTTCATCCCTGCTTTCATAGAATTTATAATCTCATGGAGAAGGCAAAAAATAAACAAGTAATTTTGCATTAAGTCCATAAAGAAGGGAAATCTTAAGTAGTTAAGATGGTGAGGAAAATCATCTCTGTAAGGTGACCTTTACTAAAATAACTCTGAACCAGCTATTTCAGCCATTGAGAATATGTGAGGATGCTGAGGTGAAAATAGCTTGGGATGCAAATAGCCAAGCCCTTGAATGCTTGTTACTGTTTTTCCTCGAATTACCTTTAGATGATGGTTTTTCCTTTTTCAGTTTTTAGTCTCCGTAACCCCAGGGTATTGCCTTTGATGAAGGTTCTTAAATACGTTGAATTATCATTTATATTAATGAATGTGGCTTTAGGTTTGTAAGAGGTGCTAAAATAAGTACTGTATGTTCTCAGTTGCTATAATTTATTTTGTTTGAGAAAAATAGAAAAGGCGAAGAAATTTTTCATTTGCTTTAAAAACAGCAATATAAATCCTTAAAACAAAGGGATTCTATTTTGAATTGACAATTCAATTAATGGCTTTTATATTGTCTGGTACTGTTATTTGCTTTTAGAGTTAGAATTGAACAATAAGTTACACTGTGTTTATATTTTGAAAGTTCTTATACTTTAAAGTATTTGGTGTTCTCAAAGCATGACTTTTATAAACCCCCATGTAGTCATCACCCAGCATGAATAGTTACACTCTCTGTTAACAACTAAACAAAGTTAATTTCTTAAAGTATCATTAAACATCCAGCCAGTATTTGTTTCCTTGATTGTCTCATTATTTTCTTTCTTAGCCATTTGTTTGAGTCAGGATCCAAGTAAAGTTCATTCTTTGCATTTGATTATTATATTTAAGTCCCATTACATCTATGGATTCCCTTTGTCTTTTATTTTAAATTTATTTTTTGAGAAAACCAAATTGGTTGGTCCATAGAAATTCTCACAGTCTAGATCAGGGTTTGTTAGATTATGAAGGACCCCAAATCCTTCATTTATATGGGTTATATCTATTGTCAGTTACATTAGAAATTAAGACATTTAAAATATTTAATTATTTTAAATCTACAATATTAAATTGATTTTATATTAACACAATATAACATTTTTGGTGAAAATTACTTTCTAAAAATTGGAGAAAGGAGTGATTGTGTTACATTTTGCAAATCTTCATATCTGTCTTAATTGAAAACAGCTGGATTCTTGTCTGCTTTTGCATTCAGTCTTGCTGTATTGCATATCATATGACCTCTGTATATCACATATACCACTGTGTACATGTGAGAGAATGAGAGTGAAAAGGACAAATAATGTCTTAGTATTGTGAAAATAGTTCTGACTTTATGGCCCCCTTGAAAGGGTCTTGAGGACCCCCAGGCATCCACAGACCCTATGCTGAGAACTAGACCATATCCTATAAGCTGGTAATTAGATCAAGAGGCTATGATACATTGTTTTGCCTTAAGCAGAAATGTTTCCTCTAAAATATTTTCTACTCAATGTGAACTTAAAACTGAATTCAGGAAATTTCCCTTTGGCCTATAATGTAATTTTCTTTAAGCTCTCTTTACTATGACACAGAAGTTTTAAAAAAATTGATGATTTGAAATTTTTGGGTCCAAGATGGTGGATTAGAATTGAAGGACAGCTAAAAAAAAAAAAAATTGATGATTTGATATTGTTCGTGCTGCTGCAAAAAATATATAAGCAACTTACCCTTAAATTTCTAATAAAAGTAAATGTATGCTTCTATATTAAACAAACAATATAATTCATAATTTTACTGGTGTATTTTTAGGTAAAATGAATTTTTCATTTGAAGTCTATAAGGAAAAGTTTCTTTTCTTGGCTTCCTTTATTCAGCAAACACCTATTGATTTCTTGCTCTGTTGCTAGACCAAGGATGATTCAGCAGATGAGATGCATAGCTGTCTTCATGGAACTTACATATCAGTGAGGGAAACGACTACTAAACTAGTAACTGCACAGTGATACAAAGGACAAATATAACAGGAAAACTAACCAACTTAGGCAATCGGGGAGGCTTCTTTGATTTGGGATTTGAAGTATGAGTAGAATTTACCAGGAACTGTATAAACTAAGTAGACATAGTTTTATGTAGACTGTGCTTTAATCCTTACAGTGTGGTCTTGTGTAAAACAACGGTTACTTGACATTTTAAATATAACATTTCAGTTCATAACTCCTTTTTGGAATTAGGCAGGATATACATTTTAGACAAAACTTTAAATGTCTGCAAAGAACTTGAAGTGATTGAAGACTGCATTAAGAGGATTATAATGATGATTTTAATCACCTTGCTGTCATCTAGTTTTTTGCTCATTTTTTGTTCTTACCATAACACCTGGCTGCTGTCAGGTACCTGTTAGTCTTGTTCTTCTTTTTAAGTGTTTCCTTAGTCCCTTCTATCTATAATAACCGAGAAATAAGAAAAAAGTTTACCATATTTATATTAAGTGCTTGAACTTTCCAAGTATATTTTTAGAAATACACATACATGTATTTCAGTAGGTTATAATACATATATATTACAAAAGGCAAAAAGGTTATATAGAGAAGAGCTTCAGGCTCCTTCCCGTTCCTCTTTCCTGCCTACCCATTTTCCATACCCAGAATTACTGTTAACAGTTTATGTATTCTTCCAGAGTTTTCTGTGCGTATACAGTCACATAGTTGTATTTCTTTCTATTCTTGTTTAGACAAATGGTAGAGTATTATATAGACTTCTTTGTGCTTTGCTTTTTTTCCTTTTAATGTATCTCTCAGATTGTTATATATTTGTACATATGGTGTTGCCTCGTTTACAAAAATAACTGCATTCTATTTTGTTCTATGGATGCTTTAAATTTTATGTAACCATTATTTTATTGATGAACATTTTAGGATGTGTTAGTTTTTTCTCTTACACTTTTAAATATTAATTTATATTACTAAATATTCTAGTTATTTTCTTAATGGTTTCATCTAGTGATTTAAGAGACCTTGATACAAGTGGTAGGCATTAATGTATTACACCACATTTTTTAAAGTTCATTTTTACTCCCACCCATTTGAAATGCCCCGTTTATCATAAATTAAGTTTGTATGTATTTGGTGTATTTCTAGACTGTCATTCTGTTCCATTGGTCTGTCTACTCATGTACCACTATCACACTTTTTATTATGTTTTCATATCTGGTAGGACACCCTCCCCCATTCCTACCCTACCCCCTGCAAATTGCTCTTTTTTTTTCTTGTGTATTTCTATTTTGTTTTTGTTTTTCCATATAAACTCTGGAATCAACTTGTCATTTACAGGAACAATTTTTGGTATTTTGGAATTATTGCTTCAATTTACATATTAGCTTAAAGAGAATTCACCACTTTATGATGGTGAATCTTAGGCTGAGAACTGTGCAGTCTTATTCTAAATGTATTTATTTTAATTGTTTAAATAAGTGGTTCTCAAACTTGTTAGGTGTCAATTCACGATGCTCAGTAAAGAACGTCATGAAATGCATATTTTAGTTTAAAATAGCTGTCTAACTTTGTGCTAAATGTATCTTATTTAATTTTAGTATAGGTTAAGAGAAGGAAGTGTCAAA
>NW_017731386.1:5648675-5649855 GCF_001890085.2 Hipposideros armiger
CTATGCTTATCTTCAAATTTGACAATTCTCCCTATTCTGACATTTTCTTTGGTGCCACCTCCCAAGTACATTATATTGCTCTTATTATGGCATTTATCATACTATATTTTAATGGCTCTGTGTTGTTTATTATTACTGGGGGACTGAGCCTATGCCTTTGTTCCTTCAGAGCCTAGCTCATGCTAGGTACTCAGTAAATACATAGTTATGAGTTATTGAATGAATGCTGGAAAGTATATAGAATCAGACTTTTAGAGCTGAAAGGAATATTGCAGAATATTTTACTGTTTCTTTCCAAGATATGCCTGATTTAAGAACTTCTGACATCTTAAGGCAAATAATGAACTTTATTTATAAACATTTCCCTTATTGAGAAAGACTTGGAAAATTTTTCAGCTTTTTCAGTCTATCATTTTTTTTTGTTCTTTCCATATTTATTCATTCTTAGAGAAATAGTTCAAAGTGTGGTCAGCAGATCCCTGTTGGTGAATCACCAAGACCCTTTTAGGGGTTACAGGGTCCATAAGGTAAAAATTATTTTCATAACACTTATAAGACATCCCCTTCCTTCACTGTGTTGACGTGTGCTTTGATGGTATAAAAGCAAACATAGGTAAAAACTGGTGTGCCTAATCATTAATCAAAACAGAGGTACCCAACTATACTAGTAGTCATTGTATTTTTCACACCTCACACTCACATTAATTTCTTTTTAATTTTATTGTGGTAAATATAAATATAATATAAATTTACCCGTTTAGCCATTTTTTTAATTGTATAGTTCAGTGGCATTAAGTCCATTCACATTATTTTGTAACCATCATGACCATTCATCTCCAGAGCTGTTTGCATTTTCCTAAACTAAAACTCCAAATCGGTTAAACAGTATCTCCCCAGCTACATACCCATTAAACAATAACTTCTCAGTCTCTGGCAGCCACCCTTCTACTTTCTGTCTCTCATGAATTTGACTACTGTGGGTATCTCTTAAAAGTGAAATCATACAGTTCTTTTGTGACTGGCTTACTTAACTTTACATAATGTCTTCTACGTTCATCTGTGTTGTAGCATGTGTCAGAATTTCTTTTAAAAGCTGAATAATATTCCATTGTATGTATATACGACATTTTATTTATTCACTTGTTGATGACTAGGGTTGCTTCCACCTTTTGGCTATTGT
>NW_017731386.1:5652385-5653235 GCF_001890085.2 Hipposideros armiger
TTTTTTTTGGACTCTAGGGTTTTCTACAAGTAAAATCATGTCATCTGTGAACAGAAATCATTTTACCTCTTCCTTTCTTTTATTTCTTTTTCTTGCCTAGTTACTATGGCTACAACTTCCAATACTGTATTGAGTAAAAGTGGTGAAAGCGGACATCCTTGTCTTGTTCCTGATCTTAGGGGGAAAGCTTTCAGTCTTTTGGTATTAAATATGATGTTGAATGTGAGTACATATCTCTTTAATAATCTGTGTGACAAAATGGAAAGTATACATAAAACATGATGTACTGAACATTCTGGAGGAAATAAGCTTGTGTGATTGAGTTGTGATTGAAACCAGATGCTTTTTTCATAGAGCACCATTTTCATTTGGAAAAAAAAGACTGACAGAGAAACTGGTTATTCAGACATGGGTATTTGGCAGATGTTTTCTCAAAAAATGAATATAGTGAGCCTGTTTCATCAAGGAAGACGACTGATGGTATTTGTTGCCCATTGTGAAATTCAAGTTTTCAAGCAAAAATTAGAATTTTGGAAAACTTGGATCTGCCAGCGGGAGCCTGACAACTTTCCAATATTCTTTAACACTTATCCAATGAAATCAAGAATGATATTTACAGATAGGATTTTCAATTCTGCCTAATAAAATGTTTCAACAACTGAATGTCTGTGTAACTCAGCGAACCTGTATTTTTGAAAAGACCAGTGCATGATGTTACAAAATTATGCATGAGTTAAAAGATCCATTCAAAGAGTATGGTAGACTAAAGGATTTTAATGTGACAGTTTTAAAAGTTAATTGAGGTTTTCAGATATCATGTTATAATTTAGAATCTTTTAAAAACCACAAC
>NW_017731386.1:5658190-5668905 GCF_001890085.2 Hipposideros armiger
TATTTATCAGCATTGTCATCTACTGTGATGACTAAATTTCAGTCTCTGTGGAAACATGGGTGATTATGGTAGATTATGATATTCTGTATCATATCAAAATGGGTAGGCATATGGTCTGTACAGTGTAAGAAAATAAGTAATGATCCTGCCACTTTCTGATTAGGAGTGAATAAAACTAGGTTATGAACTGATTATGAATTAGTGAAACTAGATGGCATTTCTGTAATCCTCTGACTGGCTAAATTTGTTTCACATTGTTTATTTACTATCCCAGACTCTTCTTTTTGAAGCCTTATAATTGACCTTTTGACTTGGTTGTGAATTATGTCACTGTTTCTTACTTGGGTGATGAACTGAACTTTTATTGCCCTTCTGGGGGAATATGCTTAACTTTTTAGGTAATATTATATTCTTATATATTATCTAGCCAGGTTTTATTATTGTTATTATTTGTGTTTTTTGATGTGCCTGTTCATATAGAAGGCCCCAGAACAAGGGGTTATACTTAGTAACCATAAGAGCTTAAAATGTAGTTTAGAGAGGTGAGATAGAAGAAAATGGTTCCTTGCAATATAAATGTTGAGTGGTCCTGATTTGGCTTATACTTTATCGGTATAAATATAGTAGTAAATACACATATACAGGCACAGTGGGATATAATATTATATTTATGGTTGCTTCCAGTGTTGGTATGATATTAGTGGAGAGAAGGAATAAGAAAAAAAAGATTTTTAGTGATGTGACCTATCATGTGGCACTTTCTATGAAGTTTGCAACTCCTTATTGAACAGGAAAGGTTATTTTTGGTCTGTTTCCAGCATGGTCTCTGGCACATAGCAAATTTATTAAATAAATGCAAGTTAAATTGATTGGAAGATTGGAAAATACTTGTCTTTATAAGAAATCTTTTGAACAAAGAACTATAGGAATTGACTAGGTCAGATCTATTATTTAGCTTTATATTCTATTACCGAGTTACTTCTTTAAGGAATTATGAAATAGCTTGTTTTCCCTTTCTGTTCGCTTTATGTGTTTTAATAACAATTTATGGCTGTTTTACAAATTATCAAAACTCATTTGAAAATCATTTTTGTTATTTCCTTCAGGAATTGCTTGTGATTAGTCCACTTAATTTATTACTTACTCTGCATGAAGGTACACATAGTTTTAAATGGAAGTAAGTTTTCTTTCACCATGAAAATTTTGAGGTTATAAATTATGGCAATTTCTAGGTATTTCTCATATGTTAGCCTGGGTTCCACAAGGAGAAAATGAAAATAATGTTTTGGTATTTGGACCCCATACCAAATCTATGCTCCTGGTACAGAGTTTGTCCTTTGGAATACATTGGGAAATATATGTTGAAATCTTGTAAATTTTTACTTTAATGTACATTGTAGAAACCATTTTGAGTTTTTTTTAAAGAGGTTAGTAGCCTGTGAATGTAAAAAACATTGTAAATTATGTTCTTCAAAATTTTTGTGGTAAAATTTACTATTTTTAACCATTTTAAAGTGTACAGTTTAGTGATATGAAGTACATTCACACTGTTGTGCACCCATCATCACCATCCATCTCCAGAACTCTTTTTATCTTACAAAGCTGGAACTTTACACCCATTAAACAACATCTCCCTCTCCCCAGCCCCGGTAACCACCATTCTGTTTTCTGTCTCTATTAATTTGACTGCTCTAGCTACCTCATATAAGTGGAATCATATAGTATTTGTCTTTTTATGGCTGACTTGTTTCACATAACGTAATGTCCTCTAGGTTTATCCACATTGTAGCATGTCTCAGAATGTCCTTTCTTTTTAAGACTGAATAATATTCCATTTGTATGTCTATACGACAGTGTGTTTATCCATTCATCTGTTGATGGACACTTGGTTTGCTTCCACCTTTTGGCTATTGTGAATAATGCGGCTGACATCCGAAATATTTTGATTGAGTTACTACTTAATCGTCCTAAAAGATAACATTTTCTTTTAATTATGACATGAGTCATAGTCTAGTTGTTAAGAGGGAATGCTTTGTAGTTTTGGATTCAAACAAATCCTGGCTGATTCCTTTCTGATTATTTGACTCAGCAAATAACCTTTTTGATGTCTTTTTTTCCAACTGCCAAATACAGATAATAATGGTACTTCACATTATTTGGATTAAATTAGGTAATATATGTAAAGTGCTTAGAATTGTGTGTAACACATATTGGAAGTTAAATAGCTTAGGTAAAGGAGCCCATTGGTTCAGGTACCCATTCAGAAGTACTTGCTGGCAGTCTCCCAATTAGGCAGTAAAAAAATTTGAGTTTTAAAACCCATTTTGATGCTGAGAAGGCAAATACTTGGATTAAATAATACCAGCCTTTTGTTTGGGTGAGATTTTTTTGAGCAGGTGTAATTTAAAAGAGACAGGGCTTAATCTTGGGTAAGTGCTATTGTTATCATCTTTATGGGAAAGGATCCTGGTACCTTAACCAGTTATACTCCAGTTGTACTCTATGATTTATTTAACCAGGCTAGAGCCAGAAGAATCAGAAGTTGGTCTCTGTTATTGCCATGTCTTCGTCATCTTTATTCTGTGCCAGTGACTTTCAAAAGCATGAAAAGTGGTGGGTGGCAACTTTAGACAGGCATACCAGATTATGAAGTGATGAGCACAGGTTTGTAAAGTCTGATCGGTGGTGACTCAATATTTTACAGTTACTCTTGTGAGAAGGTTGGGTTGCTAGTTTCCCCTCAAGGAAGATGTGAACTCAAAAGTGGCTTTTAATATGTTGAATGCTTACATTTTAAATTGATTACTCAAATCTAAAGGACCAAAGGCAGCCTGCCCAAGTTTTTTGCCTTAAATCCAATGAGCTGGCCCCCATGCGTAGTGTACTGGATTATCAGTCCTGACTGTAAGTCCTCCACATGACTAAATGTAATGTAGGTTTCTGAATGAGGTTTCTGAATACAGTTGTACAACTTTGAATGATTCAGGTTTAATTCTAGTAAAATTATATTATGAAAATAGTATGAAAGATTATGTTCAACTAACTAAATTTTCTTACGTATGTAGATCTTGTTTGAGTCACATTTAGTACTGCACGCCACTTAACATTGTAACCAGGAAAAATGTATTCTGGCCCACAGTTGTTGAAATCTTATCTGCTCTTGTAGAAGGACTTATGCCCATAGAATTTATTGAGTAGGGGTATATTTTTGTCAAGATGAATTCAGTTATTTATTCAGTTATTGTGATCCAAAGGTGGGGGGTGGGGGGCAAGAGTCTAATCTTTGCCCATCTGTTCTCCTTAATATTTACCCTATTAACTTGGCAAATATTTCATAAACAAAAATATATCATTGAAGTGATGTCTCTTTCAACCTATTTTAACATTTTGTACTCTTTGTTTCACACTAACTTAAAAATCGGTTTTTAAATCATGAGTATTAAAACCATTATAAATTCAATTTAAGATTTAGAGTGCCATCTTAATAATATGACCAGTCACCATCTTATTTTTAAATGGCTGTAGTTCATTTAGTGCTTAATAGTTTTAATAAAATTTTATACAGGATAGAGTCACAGACATGAATTTATACACAGACATGAGGATTTTAGTGTGCAAAACTGTTGGTTTGGGAATAGCTATAAGACTAGCAATCAAGGAAAAGTAGTTTGGGTGACTTGGTAAAACTGCAAGGAAACAAAGTTTCATATATCATTGACTACCTCTGCCTCTTGAGTTCTCTTTTTCCTCACGTGATTGATCTCCAGAAACCATAGAGTAGTTATTCTGGTGAGTAAAAGAATAATGACTTGATAAGTTTGGTTGTAGAATGAGAAGCTAGGGTTGAACATGATAAATAAAGGTTTGTTGTAATACTCAAACTGCTTAATTCGGATGTTGAGAAAGTTTGTCCAAGTTAAGTAAGGATATTTTAAGTAGATTTTTATTTATTTATTTTTTTTCCAGCCAAACCAAACAGGAAGCTTACTTTTCTCTACCTAGCCAATGATGTCATTCAGAACAGCAAAAGGAAGGGGCCGGAGTTTACAAAAGATTTTGCACCAGTTATAGTGGAGGCTTTTAAGCATGTTTCAAGGTACGATAATTGTTTTGGATACTAGGTAATCTGTTTTAAATGCGTAATATATCCTTTTGCTAAAATTTGCCTTAAGCCATTCAAATAAAAACCAGGGAATGTATTTCTTTGAAGTTTTTATTTGAAAAGACTTATCTGTAAATGGCGTTTATAAATGTGTTAAATACTTGGTGTGAAGGAAACTTTTTGAACTGTTGCTAAGGTAGGCATTTGTAGTACTAGAATTACAGTTTTCCTTAAAGAAACCAAGAGCAACTGCCATATTGGAATGAACTTGATTAAGAATGAATGAAGGTGTTGAATTAAAAAAATTTGTGCTCATAAATCTATCAATCTTCCTGCTAATGTTTCTGGATAAACTTAATACCCTTTCTCATCATATTGCTTTTAATGATTTTATGGTTTTCTAGTGTGGGAGTATATGTTATAACATTTTTAAATGCTTTTGAAATATAGAATATTTATTTAAAATAGTCTTAAACCTGTTGAAAAATTTTGCTACAGAAAAATTCTGAGGGTAGGAATTGGTACTTTGGCTTATGCTCTTTTAAATACTTATTTCAAAACATATGCAAATATTTGGTACATTACTAGGTAAACATTAAATCAGTCTAAATTATAATTCAGTGGTGAATGATTATTTGTTTTGAATGATTTAAGGTGAAAATATACTCACTGTATGTCCTATAGTTTTAGTCACAGTGGATGCATTTTTAAAAAATTAAAGAGTGAAATACTGCTGTATGTTGCTTTCTTAAATATTATTTATCCTTCAACTATATTTTACTATCTTTTCAGATGTTGGTGTTTAAGTCTTAGAGTTTAGTCCTGGCCCACTCTTGGGATCATATTCTTCACTTGCTCTTTGGGTGATTTCATACACTGCATATATTTAGTTATTTTCTATATCCTGATAACTCACAATCATATGGTACAGTCTAGATGTTTTTTTCTTTNTTAACATGTAATGTTTTTCTGTTGCTTTTGAATGAACTAATACATATTTTATCAATTCCTCTGTTTTAATTTCTAATAAGATAAATATTGGTAGATGCAACCTGTGTGAACAGAAGCTCTTTGGAGTTCTAAATAATTGTAAGAGTATGTAGGGGTACTGACATCAGAAAATTTGAGAACTGCTCTCAGATTATTAGAGACCATGAATGGTTTACATTAATTTGGTTTTATTTAATCTTGCCTAATGTATTGTAGTAATTGTTTTAGTTTTTAAAACTTTGCTTTGAGGTCCTTTTATGAGTTAATGAAATTGCTATTAATGTCTATAAATGAATATAAATACTGTCTGGAGTTTTTTTCAGCCACACTCTTTTGGGAGGGCTTGTGTAGTGATTCTTTAGTCCTGAAGCTAGAGGTCTTAATATGAAATTTTTAAAAATACTGTTTATTTTTAGATAATTTATAGATTCACATTTAGTTGTAAAAAATAAGACAGAGAGATCCTGTTTACCCTTTGCCAGTTTTCCCCAATGGCAACATCATGTGGAATTGTTGGTTTCTACTTTTTGCATTTATTATCCAGAATTCGTCTGTAACGGGTTTTCTAAAGTGTGGTCCCCAGACTGCAGCATTAGTGTTACCTGATAATTTGTTGGAAATGCAAAATCTTGGGCCCTAGCCCAGACCTGCATTAGAAGTTATGTGGATAGGAACCAGTAATCTATGTTTTAACAAGCCCTCAGAGGATTCAGAGGCACACTGAAATCTGAGCATTTATCGTATAAGAACTTGCCTTCATCAACCATGGATGACTCTGAAATACAGTTCGTGTAGGCAAAGCAGGATAAATGCTTAATTTTTCTCATTTGTTAACTGAATTCGTTCTTTAGCAACCTCTTTTTGAATGTATTTTTATGAATTTATGGGTTTTTATATGTTTGTGTTTCAGACCATTGTAGTCATTCTTTTTGATGCTCTTTGGCCAGTGCCAGCCTCTGGGAAGGTTACTTGTGTCCTTTGAATGTAACCCTCATAGTTTTTTAATAACTTTCTTGCATTCTATCAGATGTTCCAGACCCATGTATTGGGTTGTCGGAAAAGTCATGACGTCGTTTTTCGTTGCAAATGACTTTTTCGACAACCCAATATTTCCTGCCCTTTTAAAAAAATGTGATTTACCCTCCACACACCCAGCTTTATTGAGAAATAATTGATATACATCACTGGTTAAGTTTAAGACATGTAGCATGATGGTTGATTTATATATAGTGAAATGTATTTTCTGCCTGTATTGACAAAGCGTCATTTAGGGACCACAGTATGGGTTGTGGGGTTGCTGAATAATTTCAGTGCATTTCTTTTAGTGCATTTAATTATTTTAATAATTGTTTTGTTGGTAAATGGGGATAACTTACCTTATAGGTTTGGTTTGAAGATTAAATGAGATACATAATAAAGTTTTAGAACAGTGCCTAGGTCATAAGAAACTAGTCAATATTATTTAAATAATATTAAAAGTGCAAAATGTTTTATTCTCAAATCCCAATCTGGAAGCATAATGTGAATAGGCAGTGTGATGTGTATGCTTCCAGAACTCTTAGAGTTGACAGTGTTTTTTATAGTGGTCTGATGGTCTAGGATGAAATTTGTTCTTTTCAAGATTTTAAAAATTCATTTGTTACATATACCAAAATCAAGGTTTCTAAAATTATTTCAGGAACTTGAATTGCTTTGGCTTTTTAGATTGGGAAAGATGTCCATTTGTTGTTGTCTTACCAAACACTGAAACAGGATAGACTATGGATAAATGTGCCTGCAAGACAAAGTAAACTGGTGGAACACCAAGTCAGCACTACCCAGAAGCGCTTTTCAGCATGGAGCTCAATTTAATCATTTAATAGAGAATTCGTGTATTCCCCCTTTATGACTTAAATCTTTTTTGGTAACTCTTGATGCTTTCTTAATCTCCAAGGTAGAGCTATTTACTGCGTGTGTTTGTATGTGTGTGTGAAGCTTAACA
Source organism: Hipposideros armiger (assembly GCF_001890085.2). Taxonomy (NCBI): domain Eukaryota; kingdom Metazoa; phylum Chordata; class Mammalia; order Chiroptera; family Hipposideridae; genus Hipposideros; species Hipposideros armiger. The sequence goes on from NW_017731386.1 coordinate 5,665,264, forward strand.
CTATGTTTTAGATATCTTTACATATCAGTATATAAATCTTTATCTCATATTTGAACAGCTGTAGAGTATTGGATTGTACCATGATTTTATTTAGTCATCTCTTTCTTGATTTTGTCGTGAATATCCTTAGTGATTTCTTTGTGCATTTATGAAACTATAGCAATAGGATAAATTCCTAGAAGTGAAATTTGCAGGGTCAAGGGATTTGTGCATTCACATTTTTCATAGATATTGCCAAATTATTTTTCTAAGAGGTTGCATTTATATTTTAACTATTTTAAATACCAATATCTGAAGGTATCTAAAGATGATACTCTTGCCAATTTTAGTTGTCAAGCTTTCAACTTGATCAATCTAATAGGTAGAAAATGATCATTCGTTTTAATTGCTTAACATTTGAGTTTTTTTGACCGTCCTATTCACAGTACCTGCCCACTTTTAATAAGTTACTGATTTTTGAGAACTCTTAAAATAGAGGAGGGAATGAAAATACTTGAATTCAATACATTGAAAATAGGCAAGAGTAGCTAGATCTGCAGGAAAGTTTTTCTTTCATAATCTGAATTTGAAGTTCAGGTTTCTGAAAGCAGTGTAATTTTTTATGTGTTCCTTTTTCAGCTATGCAGGGTGAGGTTAAGACCAAAAGCCAAGTTAGTGGAACAGATAATTAAAGGCACAGGTCTAGGCCAGAATTTATTGACTTAGTAAATACTGAGCAAATTCTGAATCAGCTGCTGGGTGAGCTTGATTTTATAGATTGGTAGAGGATGGTAAACTTAGTTTAGTTGGGAAGCACTAGATTAAATAAAAACAGGAATAGTTGGGATAAGTGCTCTTTATCCCAAAAAGTATGGGGTGCTTTGAGCATATCAGGGCTGCCTAACCTATGTGTACTAGGTGGTCAGGGAAAAATGCTAGAGGAACCCATTTAACTGAGGTCTGAAGGATGGGTAGGAGTTGAGGGAGTTGGAGGTGTAGTAGTATTGGGCATGAAGAAAGATAGGGTAAGAGGGTGGAGACAGACCTGTTTGGGCCTTTGGTTCATAATGATGATTTGAAATGCTATCTGGAGAACAATAGAAAACCTTTAAAGGATTTAAAGCAAAGGATGGGCTGCCAGAACTCTGAGGTATCCTGGTAGTGGTACAGGAGCACGTCAGGAGTTTCCATTTTTCACCCACTTCAGCTATTAAGAAGCAGCCGGCTATGTCTGAACTCTTTGTCCTGTCTGGGACAGATAAAATCCATTTAATAATCATCTGTTGATTATGCACTTTCTGTGGCAAAGAATATTACCAATTTAAAGTAGATTCTGCCTTACAACCACCTATCCATCTATCGAATATGTATGTCTTCTAGTTGGTAGCGATTCAGTTTCCCGGGGAAGTAAATGAGGCTGTCCAACAGTTGTTAATAAATCTTTAATAGAGTTCTGTTTCAACATAATGGGCTTTTCTTCTGATTTCCTTCTATAAGACTCACCGTAATGCTCATTGGTGTGTGTGTGTGTGTGTGTACCTGCATGTATATGTACATACATTTGTTTATTCAGTTTTTTATTGCTTCTTTCCATGTACTGTAGAAAGCTTCTCTTGGAAAGAAGAGGGTTCTTAGGCTTGTAGACACAATAAAATTTTAGTTATTTGTTGTATTGGGTTGTTGGAAAAGTCATGACATATTTTTTCTATGTTTTTCGTTGCAAAAATGCGTCATGACTTTTCTGACAACCCAGTATTTATCAGCATTGTCATCTACTGTGATGACTAAATTTCAGTCTCTGTGGAAACATGGGTGATTATGGTAGATTATGATATTCTGTATCATATCAAAATGGGTAGGCATATGGTCTGTACAGTGTAAGAAAATAAGTAATGATCCTGCCACTTTCTGATTAGGAGTGAATAAAACTAGGTTATGAACTGATTATGAATTAGTGAAACTAGATGGCATTTCTGTAATCCTCTGACTGGCTAAATTTGTTTCACATTGTTTATTTACTATCCCAGACTCTTCTTTTTGAAGCCTTATAATTGACCTTTTGACTTGGTTGTGAATTATGTCACTGTTTCTTAATTGGGTGATGAACTGAACTTTTATTGCCCTTCTGGGGGAATATGCTTAACTTTTTAGGTAATATTATATTCTTATATATTATCTAGCCAGGTTTTATTATTGTTATTATTTGTGTTTTTTGATGTGCCTGTTCATATAGAAGGCCCCAGAACAAGGGGTTATACTTAGTAACCATAAGAGCTTAAAATGTAGTTTAGAGAGGTGAGATAGAAGAAAATGGTTCCTTGCAATATAAATGTTGAGTGGTCCTGATTTGGCTTATACTTTATCGGTATAAATATAGTAGTAAATACACATATACAGGCACAGTGGGATATAATATTATATTTATGGTTGCTTCCAGTGTTGGTATGATATTAGTGGAGAGAAGGAATAAGAAAAAAAAGATTTTTAGTGATGTGACCTATCATGTGGCACTTTCTATGAAGTTTGCAACTCCTTATTGAACAGGAAAGGTTATTTTTGGTCTGTTTCCAGCATGGTCTCTGGCACATAGCAAATTTATTAAATAAATGCAAGTTAAATTGATTGGAAGATTGGAAAATACTTGTCTTTATAAGAAATCTTTTGAACAAAGAACTATAGGAATTGACTAGGTCAGAGCTATTATTTAGCTTTATATTCTGTTACCGAGTTACTTCTTTAAGGAATTATGAAATAGCTTGTTTTCCCTTTCTGTTCGCTTTATGTGTTTTAATAACAATTTATGGCTGTTTTACAAATTATCAAAACTCATTTGAAAATCATTTTTGTTATTTCCTTCAGGAATTGCTTGTGATTAGTCCACTTAATTTATTACTTACTCTGCATGAAGGTACACATAGTTTTAAATGGAAGTAAGTTTTCTTTCACCATGAAAATTTTGAGGTTATAAATTATGGCAATTTCTAGGTATTTCTCATATGTTAGCCTGGGTTCCACAAGGAGAAAATGAAAATAATGTTTTGGTATTTGGACCCCATACCAAATCTATGCTCCTGGTACAGAGTTTGTCCTTTGGAATACATTGGGAAATATATGTTGAAATCTTGTAAATTTTTACTTTAATGTACATTGTAGAAACCATTTTGAGTTTTTTTTAAAGAGGTTAGTAGCCTGTGAATGTAAAAAACATTGTAAATTATGTTCTTCAAAATTTTTGTGGTAAAATTTACTATTTTTAACCATTTTAAAGTGTACAGTTTAGTGATATGAAGTACATTCACACTGTTGTGCACCCATCATCACCATCCATCTCCAGAACTCTTTTTATCTTACAAAGCTGGAACTTTACACCCATTAAACAACATCTCCCTCTCCCCAGCCCCGGTAACCACCATTCTGTTTTCTGTCTCTATTAATTTGACTGCTCTAGCTACCTCATATAAATGGAATCATATAGTATTTGTCTTTTTATGGCTGACTTGTTTCACATAACGTAATGTCCTCTAGGTTTATCCACATTGTAGCATGTCTCAGAATGTCCTTTCTTTTTTAAGACTGAATAATATTCCATTTGTATGTCTATACGACAGTGTGTTTATCCATTCATCTGTTGATGGACACTTGGTTTGCTTCCACCTTTTGGCT
>NW_017731386.1:5673015-5683449 GCF_001890085.2 Hipposideros armiger
TTTTAACATATTATGGTACAAGAAATTTTATGTACCAGTAACAAATTTGTGATATTTATGCATCATAGAAGGCCAAGAACTCTTTGTAGTTACAAGTTCGTCGTAAGTTCAACAAAACCACTTACTGTATTATTTTACTACATTATTTTACTGTATTAATTACAAGGTATTATTTTGCATATGGATATCGTTATTGATTTCTAGAGTTACGCTTTTAACTCATAAGCATAAATTAAAAAATTAAAAATATTTATATGGATACGGAATTAGTCCTACCCATGTATAATGTGCATCCTTATTTTTCCCTCATAAATTTGGGCAAAACAGTACGCATTATACACAGCAAAAAATGGTACTTCTCTAGGTTTCACTTTCTTGGTGAATGGCAACTCCACCTCTCCAGATACCCATGTGAGAAATTGGGTGTCATCTTTAACTCTCTGTGATACTGTGATTTATAATACATCACGCCCTCCTTTCTCCTTCACTCCCCTTATCCCATGTACTACATATAGTTCTCTCAGTTCTGTAGATTTCTTTCCATTCCAGTTACCATCATGTCATTTCTCTATAATGGCAGTAGCTTCCAGTGTTGTTGAATCCATTTAAGAAACTACCCAGAGTTGCAGAGCTGACCATACTACTCCATTGCCTTTGAGTGGTTCTCATTTGTCCTAGAGATCAAGTCTTAATGTCCTGAGCAAGACATAAGATGTCCCCTCATGGCCCTGTCTACCTCTTCAGACCCCTGTCTCACATTTCTTTCACACACATAATGCTCTAGTCTACAGTTTAAGCTAACTGAACCGCCTTTATTTCTTTCTGCCTTAAGGCTTTTATATATGGTGCCTCCCCCTAGAATTCAATAGTATATTTATTGGTTGTCCTAAGCTCTGAGGATACAGTAGTGAACAAGACAAAGTTCTGTTCTAGTGGAGCTTGCATTTCAGTGGATGACACAGGTAATAATAACTAGGTAGACAAGTGAATATATGTTGTGTCAAAACATAAGTACTATGAAGAAACATAAACCAAGGCAGGAACTAGAGAATATGACTATGCTCAGTTATATCATGAGATTAAAAAATGACTATTTGGGGAAGGTGGCATTTGAACAGAGATTAAAGAAAAGGATGGAATGAGCCATGTGATTCTTCAGGAGGAAAGTATTCTAGGTAGAGAGAATACTTGGCAGAAACAGTGAGACAGCTGTGTGCTGGCATGTTTGAGAATCAGCAAGATTTGTATGGGAGAAGGTATTTAGGGAATGTGGACAGTGAGGTAGCCAGGAAGCAGACCATGTCCACCCTGTGGCCCAGAATAAGGATTTCAGGTTTATTCTTGGTATGATGGATAGCGCTTAGAAGGTTGAGAGCCGTGTGATGTGATTTACATTGGTAGAGTTTGGGAGACCAATGAGAAGATAGTTAAAAAGTCCAGGCAAGAGATGATAATGGCTCAGTCTACAGCGGCAGTGATGAAGGCAGCTGAGGTGGCTGGGAGTGGTCTGTTTCCCACTCCCTGCTGTATCCAATCTTCAGGTCTCAGATTAAATACCACTTCCTCAGATACTCTTCCTGATCTCTCTTACCTGGGCCAGGTCTCTCTGTTATGCCTGTCTGTACACCTTGTTCTCTTTTGTGGCACTTATAAATAACCGCTGCCATAAAGCTCCATTTGTATCCCCTGTGTCAAGATAGTGGAGCTCTTTAAGGGAAGCCGGGAGGATGTCTGTCTGGATCCCGGCAGCCCTGAACTGCTGGTTGCATAATGGTGCTTAGTGCACACTTAAACAGCTTTTTTCAGGGAGCGAATGTCTGATTGTATTTAAAATTGCCCTTACCTTTCATAGCAGTATGGATCTTTACTGTTGATATTTTTCTTTTTCTTTAGTGAAACTGATGAAAGTTGTAAGAAGCACCTTGGAAGAGTGTTATCTATTTGGGAAGAAAGGTCTGTTTATGAAAATGATGTATTAGAACAACTTAAGCAAGCTCTGTGTAAGTGTATAATCTTTTATCATGATCTCTTCATTAAAATGTGTTCGTTTATTAAGACTTAACTGTTCTTTTAATTCAGATGGAGATAAGAAGCCTAGGAAGCGAACTTATGAACAGATAAAGGTGGATGAAAATGAAAACTGTTCCTCTCTGGGCTCTCCAAGTGAACCACCACAGGTAGAAGTTGTTCTCTGTTAAGGGAGTTATGTTACTTCATGTGGCCACCAAGCTTTATTAATGTCAGTGTCTTACTGTAGTAAATTGATTTTAATTACCGTTCTTGGTACAAGAAAGAAGCTACATGAATATCTCATATTTTCTGATTAACAGATTGCTGATGTTTATATAATATGTATTGTATATTAGGCCATCATATTTTACATAGAAAGAGGATTTCTCATTGCTTAGTATGATTAGGTCTAGTGAGATATCCACCGTTTAAACAGTTTCCTTTTAAATAAATAAAACACTATATAAGATTACTTGTATGATTTAAGTACACTAAAAATTCCATTTCTAGAAATTAAACACTGCCCTTATGAAGTATTTTTGCTTTTAAACCTGTAAAAACGAGTGTTAGAGTAACAAGTATATATTCATACAGTTCTGTGTAACTAGTAGAACCATGTAGTTCCATGATAAAATAAGGTGGATTCAAATCATTACCTTAATATTTCGTGTCCTCCCAGATTGGTATAATAAAGCATTCCTTAACCATTAGATGATTCCAGAAAGACATTTTTAAGTTTTAATTATGTGGGCATTGAGTCTTAAAGCTTCCTCCTTCTATGTTTCAAACATATAGGAGAGACAGATAAAATTTAAAAGGAGAAAATGAAGACATAGCCATACTCTTAAAACAAGGTAAATATCATGGTGGGCTAGAAATGGTATAGAAACACAACTCAGTATGTGAGCCAGAGACTGGTTCCTGCTGAGCTTTGATCTGGAAGCAGACATGGGTTGCCAGAAATTAGTATCCTGGAGGGAAACAATAACTCAGAGTGCTCCAGGAAGTTGGAGGACTTGACCTGAACTCACTGCACGAAACCAGAGGCAGGGTGGAACTCTTGCCCCCATGAAAAGAGCTTGAAAGAAACGTACAATCAATTATGGCCTAGAACTGTGGCTATATATTGGTGTTAACACTAGGGAGGCAGAAAGAATCTACCTGTTGGCTCAGCGACAGGAATGCTGAACCCCCGGTGATAGCATTTTTTGTGAGGGACTAGCTTAGATCAGTTGGTAACTGGCAGTCAGTGTCATCTTAATATATACATAGAATTGGTAATTTCATATATTTTTCAAGTATGTGTGTGATTTCCTAGTTTTCCAGGATCTATCTAGTTTTAGAGATTAAGGAAAGCAAAAAAAGGAGGTGCAATGGGGATGGAGACTAGTGAAAAGAAAATGTATTAATTTTCTTTGGAATAAGTTTATAGACATTATGAATTGTGAAATCACCAGCAAAGACTTGCCCTTCCCTCCTAATTACAGCTGGTATATGAAAAAATGCAACTAAAATATTCTAATGATAAAATAATTTTTATAATGGTTAAGCATTATGTTAAAGTTAGTCATCATATATGTGGAACTCTGTAATATTTTAATGATCTTATTAACAAATCATAGACTAGTTGAAGATACCATATTTAAATGTATTCCAAAACCACATTTTTTGTGTTTGCTTTAATTATATCATTTAGAAATGGAATCTGGGAGACTCTTCCATGTTGTGGTAGAAGAAATTTGTATCCTCCTTCCCCAATATTCAATTTCATATTAAAAAATGCTCGTCACGTATAATGATAATATAATGAATAAAATTTGTATTCTCCAGGTTGAAGTTATAGCCTGTCTTCCCTTTACCATTGTGTGTATTTGGCATATAAATCAATCACATCAATTTAATAGTCAGATAATCTGTCTTCACTGCAGTATGAGCTGCTCACAGCCAAGGGCCACGTCTCATTTATATTTCAAATATATTTATTTCCAGTACCTAATGTAGTGTAACTTCTTTTCCTTAGAATACAAAAGAAATGGAGTGTCTCAGAAAGCAGCTTATATTTGAAACTTTGAATTAGTAAATAGCCCATAAGGGCTAATGAACATGAAATAAATTGCAAGTCTTTTGTTATGTGTTTAAGCTCATTTATTTTGGTTCTAAAGTTGTATAACTTTTTAGACTCTAGATCTCGTTAGGGCGTTACAAGATCTGGAAAATGCTGCCTCAGGTGATGCAGCAGTTCATCAGAGGATAGCTTCTTTGCCTGTTGAAGTCCAAGAAGTATCCCTACTAGATAAAATAACAGGTAAGAAGAGAAAATGTGACCTGAACTTTTTTGGGAGTCAAGATGAGGGAATAGCATATGGCATTGTTTTTGTTTTGTAATAATCTTATTCTGTGCTTTTCTTAGATAAAGAATCTGGAGAAAGGCTTTCTAAAATGGTAGAGGATGCTTGTATGTTGCTGGCAGATTACAATGGCAGATTGGCGGCTGAAATAGATGATAGGAAGCAACTTACTCGAATGTTAGCAGATTTTCTTCGTTGTCAAAAGGAAGCCCTTGCAGAGAAAGAGCATAAATTGGAAGTGCGTAACCTTTTCCTTCTTTAGTGCTTATTTAATTTACCTTTTTTTTTTTTGGTAGGAATTTTAAAATTTCTTAATGTTCTTGCACATGTTACGTTTTTTTTTTTTGACATAGACCTTTTTAGACAGTGGCCCTGGTATGGTAGCTGCTCCTTGCATTAATGGGTTTCCTGTCTATTTGAATCAAACCAACTTGCCAAAGTAATTTAGAGATTTGGAATTAACAGAATTGATTGCATTTAAAAATTATTCATGTGAGATTCCAGTAATATGAGTTTAAATCCTTATTTTCAAAGCTAAAATAATCGGGAATAGCAGTTAGTATAAAGTCTGGTGTTAAGTACAGTAAATTATGGTTGGACTTATTTAATTCCTGTTCTGAGTACATGCAGTCTTTTGGGTATACATTTAAGAAGTAAAAAGACTTTTGGGCATAGAATTGGTGGTGGGTATGCTAGCCCCCAGTCTCTCTGTTCCTGAACAATTCATCAGTTTTCCTCAGGCATGTAGTGTTCAAGTAACTCCTTTGTTCCACCCCTGATTTTAATGCTTAACATATTCCCACCCCACTCCCAGCTCAAATACACCCTTAGGTAGAAAGTAATTGCCTTCTTTAAATTGAATAATGATTGATACTAAGGTGAGAAGTCTGGAGCCGCAGAGGTAAAAAAAAACAAACCCCAAAACACCCTCATATCTCCTCTGAGCAGAGTAGCCATTGTCAGCACTAGATGAGCCAGATTTGGTTTTATTAAAAGAATTTTTCATTTGACTAGTTCTTGTTTAAATTGTTTACTGCTGTAGCAATTTCTTATGTAGGAGAATTTCTAATTAGTCTGGATCCCGTTATTTAGAGACAATTGTCTGTAAATTTGTAGGTAAGTTATGATACTGCTTCTATTCATTCATCTGCTTTAAATGTCTAGTCTTGTTTCAGCAATCTCTGATTGTGCCCGAGATGGTTGCCATTTTACCTGTGAGAGCAGCTTCTTGATTAAGGACCAGCAACAGAGCTTTCCCTCCACAAAAATCTCAGCTCTTAATTTAGCGTTGCTCCCCCTCTGCTCACGTTGCTCCCCCTCTGCTCACGTATACACTCTCAGAGCGTAATTGTTGGTGCCACGCTCTGCCTTTAGAGAGGTTGCCCAGTTCTGTGGAGAAAGGAAAAGATAGAATTTTTAAAAGATACTTTTGATAGTTAAGTGGCCAGTTTTTTATTTTGTAATGGAAATTCAATGTTAAACATATTGTTACTTGTTTTATTGCTAACAGAATTAAGGGTAAGTAATGTCATACAATTTTTGTCTTTAGTCTTTTGGTATGGTTTCTTTAACTTCTGTTGAGCTTCTGTTGCAGGTATTGGACATGGGCGTATCTTCTAACGATGTCATCATCATTAGCATATTCTTCCTGTTAAAAATAAATATCAAACTCCAAAGCCTGTATTGTCTCATGTTTTTGAAAATGGAAGCAAAGACTGCAACTTTATTCTACTTTATACTGCTTTCTCACTTAAATTGGTTATTTATCACTTGTTACAAAAATAGAATTTATGTTTGAAATGTAGAAAATAGATCAGGTACCAACCCCACCCCCTCTTTTGTCAGTGCCTTCCAGCCAGATTTCATAGTTGATAGTTGTAGGTGGTGAGGCTGATGATAAGAATAATATTTACCATGTGTTAGGTATTATTCTAAGCATGTCACATATATCAACTCATTTAGTCCTATATAGCAGGAAATATTATTATCCCCATTTTAAAGATAGGAAACTAAGGCACAGGAAGATTAAATAACTTGCCCAAGGTCACAAGGTAGTGAATTGTTTAGAACCAGGGAATCTGCCTCCAAAAAAGACATACATACTTTTCATTTTTACTTAAAGAAATGATAACAGTAAAAGCTAAGCCCTATCTCCAGCTGTTTCTGCTTCCTCCCTCCGCAGAGGTAATCACTCTTGAAATAGTCTTGTAGGAACTTTTTTTTTCCCCCAGCATAACTGGATTTTCTCATAAAGAAATCACCTAAATTATGTTAAACATTTTTTACAAGAAATATTTAGGTTTAAACAGTGAAGTCATTTCTCAGAACTCTTTGTAAATTATCATTTATAACTAATGCCTTTGTCAGAAGATAAGAAAATGTTTTGAGATATTTAGATATTATTTGTACTAAGTAGGCAGCACCACTTTAAAGCTGAGGCTAAGCGGTCAAGTTATACTTCCCATATGAGCTGTGACATCATCAAATAGTTTTAAGTTAGGCATTTTTGAACATATACTGTGATTGACCAGGTATTATTGATGTGTCATTTGTTTTGTTTTGAAAATGGGAGGTAAATTTAAAGTGTCAGTTCAGAAATTGGCTATTTCATATTTCTTAAGTAGGCCACTATAAAAGCATTTGTTAGGAATGAAAACTTGAAGTATATTTTAAAATTTTGGAAATTATGAATCATTTTTTGGAAACTTGTGGCTAACTTTAGCTGGTTATTAAGTAGATCACTTAGACTTGATAAATGTAATTTATAAAATGTGTTTCATAGATTGTTATGGGAATCATTTCACCATTCAGAAGTTGAAATTATTGCTAAACCATTGTTCACCTAGCTTATTATTTTGGAAGGCATTCATGGATAGGGGGCTTAAAATGACATTTTGATTTTGATATTTTCGGAGAGAAGGCAGTGTAGAGAGTTCAGCTATTCTTCCATATTCAATAAGATAATACCTGCTCAGTTTTGAATACCTTTTTTCTATGATGTAGTTGATATAAGGAAACATGCTTTTATAAAATCCTTATTTATCTCATAGTAAATTGATCTATTTTAAATTGCTAGGCTTCCATAGAAAATTGATTCTCTAGTCTGTGGAATAGATTTCCATAGAAAATTGAAAATCACCATTTGATGCCTCTTAAAAGGAGAAGTCAGTCATAATTACAAAGTTCTTGAAGTCCAGATAGGAAAGGTGTCAGAGAGGACAGTGTTTATCTTTTGCAGTCTTACATCGGTAATTTCAGATTTACCTCATTAAAAAAAAGTGAGGGCATAGTATTCATTGTATGAATGTTGTGTGTTTAGTTTGTTTAAATATGTCCCTCTTCTCATAGTGTCAGATTGCATCCATTGAGTTGCTTTTATTAGTTTTGTGTATTATATGTAGTACTATAGAGAACACCTGGTGATGGCAGGCTTGTATAATTGTGCAAGAATATCTATCTGCAGGATTGATTCTCAGAAGTAGAATAGAATAGCTAGGTCAACAGGAATGTATGTTTTAAGTGTTGATAGTGTACTGAAGCCCTCCAAGAGATTCTGCCTTTTTAAATTCCTCGCAGTATGAGTACATCTTTTCCTGTACAGCCTTGCCCACACTGAATGTCAGTGATCTTTTAACTTTTTGCTTTATCTGATAAAAACTTATTTTTTCATTCACTTAGTTTGAACATCTTTTAAAAATATTTTTAGCCATTTTATTTCTGCTGTAAATTCCCTATATTCTTTGACTACTTTTCTGTTTGGTTCTAAATCTGTGTATTAGTATTTGTGTTTGCCTTTGTGGATTCAGGGCTTTCTGGGTATAATTAAGGTGGCCTCAATTCATAACTATAAAAATACTGTGCTATTTTTTATGGTTCTTTTTTTTTTTTTTTTAAGATTTTTTTATTGGGGAATTCGGGGGATGGGAACAGTGCTGGGGAATTGGGGAAGGGGAACAGACAAGTTGTTGTCGTTTTGTTCTTCAGTCTAGTTGTGGATGACGTTGCTTCACTGGCCCAAGTTGGCACCATCATTGCGCTCTTCCTGGGAGAGGCAGATCAGTCGCCGGCTTCTGGACGGCCGCTCAGTGCGGCTGCTGGCCGCTCACGCTGGCTGCTGGCTACACATGGTAGCCCATGGCAATCCACTGCCACAGGGGCTGCAGCCTACGCCGTCGCCGGAGACTCACAGCAGCCCAGCTCCAGGTTGAGCTGTTGTTCAGCATCTTAGCTGTAGAGGGCAGTGTCACTGGCCCTCATGTGGGATCCGAACCGGGGCCCTCCGGCATCCAAAGCCAGTTCTTAACCATTGCGCCACTCGGCCGGCCCTATGGTTCTTTTTTTTAATAATTTTATCCATTAGGATTTTTTGTTCTTGGTATGTATAATGTTGGGAGCTAACTTTTAGGAAGTGATAGTAAAAGTTTCCGCATTTATTGATTAATGACTCAATCTATCTTACTATGTTTTGAAATGCCATTTCTGTCATACTAATTCCTATGTATACACATGGGAGTGTAGTTCCGTTTCTATTTTACTGGTCCATTTGCCTTACCCACCCTTAACGATACAGTAGATTTTTGTTTGTATTGCTGTTTGGTATTGTTTGTGTCTATAATTTTAACTAATCATGGTTGTATATATGAATTTTTACTTTCTTCCCACTTATTTTATACATATTTGCCTTCATACTTAATATTTTATTTTATTTTTTAAAGATTTTATTAGGGAGTTGGAGAATCGGGGAAGGGAACAGCCAAGTTGTTGTCCTTCAATCTTAGTTGTGGAGGGTGCAGCTAGCTCAGCTCCAAGTCTAGTCGCCATCTGGCCTCCCATCAGCAGCTCACGGCTCCTCAGCTCAAGGTGCCATGTTCAATCTTAGTTGCGGGTGGGCATAGCCCACCATCCCATGTGGGAGTAGAACCGGCAGTCTTGTTGTTAGGAGCATGTGCTCTCACCAGCTGAGCCATCCTGCCACCTGTTGGCAGCTCAGCGGCAGCTCAGCTCAGATACAGCTCACTGGCCCATGTGGGAATCAAACTGGCGACCCTGTTGCTCAGAGCTCGCACTCTTAACCAACTGATCCACTCAGCCAGCCCCATACCTAATACTTTAAATGACAACATTTTGCTAAGACCATTTTTTATTAAATTATTTTTTATTTACAGTTGACAGCTAAGTAGACGTTGCTTAATTTACTTGGCCTTTTCCCTATGTTTGGACACACTGTTTGCTTCTGTTGTTTGTCCCTCTGTTAGATAGTATTTCCCAGGTTTTCAAAGAATGCTTACTTTTATAAAACTTGTTTTCCATTTCTGTCAAACATTCAATTTCCATTTTTTAAAACGCTTAAGATAAATTTTGTTTTCCCTGAGACATTTAATGATTAGAAATTCCAGATATCATACTCTTTTAATGTAGTAAATAGGAATATTCATATATATATATATATATATATGTATGTATATATATATATATATATCTCACTAAAAATACAAATTCAAAAATCTGTTGCTGAATGTGTTATCTGCATGTAGCTTTTTGATTATTGATTAATCTCTTTAGAAATATTTTTCAAGGGCATGGTAGTAAGAATATGAGAACCTGATTATAGAATCTTTCATCTGTGATGCAGTTATTTCTTCACATTTTACTCTTTTTTTCCATTGAAATCATATTAAATTTAGAAAGAATTTGATAAGATAGAGCAATATGGATTTTTCAAAGAAGCAAATGTTTCTAGCTTCTTAATGGTTTCTTATTTTTTTGAGATCTAAATATCATTCAGTCAAAAATTTTTAATGGTTAATTTATCAATTTTTGAAGAATTATGCAATTTTTAAATTACTTTTATTGATTATGCAAGTAATCTGTTTTCATCATAAAAAAGCTACATAAGCAAAAGGCTTAGCACTGTGTATTGGGCTCCTTGTATTTGCATAGTGCCCTTTTCATGTGATATATTGGGTCTTTGGAAAAGTCATGACATATTTTGTCGGTGTTTTTCAAAGGTCATTTATTTATATAAAGAACAAAGATCAATCAATGATATATTGCCCGTTTTGTTCGATAACCTTTT
>NW_017731386.1:5687444-5688206 GCF_001890085.2 Hipposideros armiger
GTTTCTGGATGATGGATTAGTTCAAACTGTTCAATTGCTGACAGTACACATTCAAATTGATTGTTTGGTTCCTTGGTAGGAGCTCAAAAAACATGACACCTTTAAAACCCCACCACACTGACAGCATAACCTTCCTCTGATGAATGTCTGCTTTCGATATCGTTTGAAACGAATCATCACGTCGGGACCAAGACCGTTTGCGCACCACATTGTTGTAAACAGTCCACTTCTCATCACCAGTTATCAGTCGCTCCAAAAAAGGATAGTTTTCCTCACATTTAATGAACATATTGCAGATGTTTATATGTGCCGTCAAATGAACTTCTTTTGAATTCATGCAGAACCCAAATATCGAGCTTGCTTACGTATCCCAGCTTCTTCAGGTGGTCGTGAAAGCTTGAATGATGGATGTTCAATGTTTCTGCAATCTCTCATGTCTTGTAACGTGGGTTTGACTTGATCAATGCCTTTATTTTGTCGTCAACAACCTCAGTGGGCCTCCCTGACCAAGGAGCGTCATTGAGATCAAAATCACCAGCATGGAATATCGTGAACCATCGTTGGCACTGACATTCTTGTAGAGCATTGTCACCGTAAACTTTATGCAACTTTTCACAAACTTGACTCGTGTTCTTCCCTTTATGGAAGAAAAACAGTAAAATATGGCAAAAATGCACAGTTTGGTCTTTCATCTTATACTTTTTGTAAAATCCCTAAAACTCAACTAAATCGCTCAATTTTTTTTAGAATGAAGCTAGAACT
>NW_017731386.1:5690935-5692377 GCF_001890085.2 Hipposideros armiger
AGTCCTTTTGTTCTTCAGTCTAGTGTGGAGGACGTCACTTCACTGGCCCATGCTGGTATTATCATTGCGCTCTTCCTGGGTGAGGCAGATCAGTTGCCGGCCTCTGGGCGGCACCTCACAGTGGCTCTTGGCAGCTCACACCAGCTGCCAGCTGCTCATGGTAGCTTACGGCAGCCCACTGCAGTCCCGCTGCAGCCTACGCTGTTGCCAGCGACTCACGGCAGCCCAGCTCCAGGTCGAGCTGTTGTTCACCATCTTAACTGTAGAGGGCGCAGCGTAACTGACCTGCATGTGGGATCCGAACCGGGTCCCTGCTGTTCGAGCTGGCATCTCAAGCCAACTCTTAACCAACGTGCCACTCGGCCGACCCACTGTATTTTTTTAATGTAAGGTTGTATCACAATTTAACCACTATATGTTCTTTAAGACTAATTGTTTTCATTGATATTATAAACAGTATTTTAGTGGACATCTTTATAGTTAACTCTTTATTCATACCTTACCTCTTATTTGTATGTTTGGATCTCCAAATGCACATCTTGGGCTTGGCTTTCTTATCTGCCATCTTTTGGCTCTATGGGATAGAGTTTTAACAGACTGATATAATAGATTTTCAATTGATCCTTGTTGTCAACCCTACAACTCACAAATACATTTCAAGGAGTTTGGTACCTCCAAGTCATGAGCCTATCCAAAGTTTCTCGGGATGAATTACATTACTTTCAGTCATTATCCCTTGTTTCAGCTTTTCCCATTTTCCAAAAGTTTGTTGACATCTGTGTACTGTGGTACCCTCTTTTCTGTCCTTGCAGGTTTCTGCCTTTATAAACTGATTTATTAGTTTAGTTGCTTTTTGGAGGGAGTGGAGATAAACATGAGTTCAAAGGAAGACCTTTGGTGTCTTATTAATTAGAACCACAGTTGATCCTTGAACAACACAGGTTTGAACTGTGCAGGTCCCCTTGTAGGACTTGGCGAATCAAAGATTAAATGTGGATTTTCAACTGCACGGGTTGTCAGTACCCTTAACCGCCACGTTCAAGGGTCAACTGTGTAATGTGTGTATTTCATAACTCTTGCCAAACCACCCCTTGTCTAAGTGGTTGTCATTTATTGCCTGGATTGTTAACTGATCTTCCTATTTCCTCTCTTTACTTTCTATATAACTGCAGCCAGATATTTTAAGAAAAATCAGGTCTCTTCATAATGCCAGTTTAAAACTTCATTTTTTCCCATAACACTTTTGGATCTTATTTTAAGCTCCACGTATGGCCTGTGAGATCACTAGTCATGAGTCTCATTTAACCTCATCTTCTACCATCGCACAGGCATCCATTTTGCTCTTCAATGAAGTAGGTTCTCACATCAGAGTTTTTGCTTTGCTAATGACTAACAAAGTGGTTTCCTGATCTTTACTTAGCTGGTTCCTTTTTTTTTTTTTT
>NW_017731386.1:5694274-5709587 GCF_001890085.2 Hipposideros armiger
GCCCTCCTCAGATTCTTATATAGTTTGTGAAATATATGTGTCTTTATTATCTTATTGAATCAGTGTTTCAGCCTGTGGTTTTTTAAAGGCTTGTCATTTCTTGTTTTGGCTCTTTTGGCTTTGTTCTGCACATTTCTTAAGGACATATTCTAAGTTACAGATAAAAGCAGTATTGAAAAGCAATATTGCTAAAGCAATAAGGCCAGCATCATAGACCTGTGGAAACAAAGACCATAGAAATTTTTGTTGGTTGATTTTGGTCTTAGATCAGTGAACATTTCTTTCTTTTTTTTTTTAAATTAAAGTTTATTGGGGTAACAGTGGTTAGAAAAGTTACATCGGTTTCAAGTGTACAGTTCTGTAATATATCATCTATATATCAGATCAGTGAACATTTCGAGAGGCACTTTATCTTTGTGATGAAGAGTGGGGACTCAGAAACTGAATTGCCTGAGTTGAAATTCTGGCTTCACCACTTACTAGCTCAGTGACATTAGGCAAAACACTTGACCTCTCTGTTCCTTGGTTTCCTTGTTTATAACATTGGGATAATAATTATACCTGCTTTATATGGTTCTTGTGGGATTTACATGAGTTGGGTGCTTAAAAATGCCCAGCAAGTAAATACCTCTGAAGTTCCAGCCAAAACAAAAAAACTAGGAGGTTTTCTAGCTAGTTGATATCTTACTATTTAACCAGTGAATTTATCTTATTTATAGGAATGCTCTAAAGGAGTGTAAGATACCTGCAATATTTTAATATCTAGTTTTCTCAAAAGTGTTTGTATTCTTAGCATCTCAATAATTACACCTGGATTCCTAAGTTCTTGAAACATTGTCATTTTTTTGAGATGCTGACTTATTTGCATCAGCCTACTTGCCTGTTGTTTATGCAATCTGCTTCTTCAAAATTTGGTACAGTATTTTCTGGTTCACCGTTTTGATAGTTCTTCATTCGTTATTTTTTGGAAGTAATTGTCTCAGAAGTCAAGTTGGTCTAGTGTTTCCTGCTTTTTACCCCAGTGTTCTGGAATGTAATTGATTATGTTAAGAGACTTAGATTCAATTAAAGTGTTATGTCCACATTTTTTCCTTGCCTAACTTAGATTTTCACTCTATTCTGGAGAGAAAACAAAAGCAGAATAGGTTCTGACCTTTGATCTTTTCTCAGTCTTAGACATTCTACCCTTGACTTCTATTTTAAGATGTTAGACTGAGTGACCACCTTTTCCCTCTTAGAACTTACAGAAAAGACTATATTAAAATACAATAAGGAAATATATAAAACCTAGTATAGTCTGTAACATATAACTATGTAAGAAAGACGGGTATAAAGACATACTATTACATATTTATCACATAAATATATAAAGATAGATATAATGAAGATGGGATAAATGGAGAGGGGGTGAAATGGGGAGAGAAAAATAAAATGGAAGGAGAGACATGAAATGGAATGGTTGAGGTGAAATATAGAGAGATACAGAGCTGCACTGTCCGATAGGTGGCCACTAGCCACATGTACTATTTAATTAAAATTAAATGCAATTTAAAATTTAAATTCTCATCACTAGCTATATTTCAAATGCTCAGTATCCACACATGGCTGTTTGTGTTGGATAGTGAAAGATATAGAACATTTCCATTGTTACAGAAAGTTCTATTCATAGTGATTGATAAAGATTGCTTAAAAGATAGGTATAATAAAATAGAGAAATAGATATATAGGAAATGAAGAAATTACTATATGTGATGTATGTAATAGCTCTGCTGTAATAACAAAGAATTTGATGGGCGCCCTCCCTCCCGCCCTCCCCAGATGGCTGCCTTCTTAGAAGGTGGATTACTGACAGATGAAAGAAACCACATCCTGGCATGTACCCTCCTAAAGGTGGGAGCATTTACACAAATGCTCTATGCCCAGAAGTGGAACACCAGGAAGCAGGAGGCTGGAACAACAACACACAGTGACTAAGGGTACTGCAGTGGAAACAGGAGGGGCAACTCCTGTGCATCCCTCTCCCTTGGGCCAGGTAGCGGTGGTGTGGGGTCTATGTCTGTATGGGAGCTTGGAGCAGAGGAAACAGGCAGTGTCCCTTCCAGGCCCAGGAGGGATGACGATCATCTGTATCTGGAAAACCAATCACGGGTGTAATCCATGTTGGATCTTGTTCACTTGACTGACAACCCAGGCAGGTAGCACATACAGTCAGTAGTTATATAAAGATAATATCACTGGAACCACAAAGCATTTTCAGAATGATATAATACAGCAGATTCAGATGGAAGAACTTTTCCATATGAAACAGTTCATAGAAAAACCAACACAGTAATTTAAACTACTGAAAAAAGTCTAAATACCTGGAGATCCCGCCCCACCCCTAATGAGTATCCATCAGAAAACAGTGTCCTCACAGCCATGTTATGAAAAGCTTTGTACTATTTTATTCTGACTAACAAAGGAATGTTTGGGAATTCTAGGCTAGTAAGCAAGGAAACAATATCAGTAGTATCAAAACCATAATGGCTATGAAAGGAGCAGATAAGAGTGGAACAAGTGAGATACTTTTGAGATTTTGGAAAGCAAAGTGCTGATGAAGTTTAAACTTAAATGTAGTAAGTCAGTGATCCATCTTTGCATATAATGCATTTCTAAAAGTGAATAAAACAATACTAAATTTTAGCCATAAAATCATTGGTTACAAAATTCCTTGCTATAGTTATTGATGCTTTTTAAGCCTCTATGTATTATTTTGAGATGTAAAATTAATAAGGACATAGACTAATTATTAAAAAGTAGACAATATTTTAAAGTAAATATCATTCTCTTAACTAAATAGGAATAACAGTAGAAAAATTATCTTCAAATTGGGAAGAATGATTTAGTTTTTAGTGGATTGAACTGGAGATCGCGATGCTGATTTTCACGGCAGTCCCATGAACTTCAATCTGTCAAGTAAAAGATGTGTAACAATTTTCCATCTTCTGTTGCCTTTTCACGAAATGAACAGAAACAATATCTTTGTCTTTGGATCCGTGAAATCTCCTTTGCATTTTTATCACTAGAATTTTTTGATGCTGAATCCCAATCTAGAATTATAAAATTCTGTTCTCATTTTTTTTTAGTATAGGACATAGAGTTCAGCCAACGGAAGTCTAAGGAGTATCTGAGTAGACCTAAATATTTGCCACTCTTAGCATATCTAATTTAAACGTGGTTATTATCTGACATTTCAGTACCCATATAATTCCAGACTGCTATACAAAACTAAACGCTGACTGTAGCATTGTGGGGTAGCTTTGACCTGTTTGCTAATACTGTGTGAAAGCCTAAATTTGGTGTCAAAAAAGTTGTTTAGGGTTACCTGTATATAGTGTATGTTAGACATAATGGTGTACGCTGTATATACATTTCACACAAAATGAGCTTTGTGTGAAAGCTCGAAATGCCCTTAGATAACACAGAACTGGAGTTTCATTGTAAATTACGGCAGTGTTGAGTTTCCTTTGACAGTAGAACACAGGATGAAGCCAGGGAACAAAAAGGAGAGAAAAAGGATGAAGGAAAATAGGGAAAAGGGAAAGAAGGTCAGAACAAACAGTACTGCTTTCTTCATCCCTGTCAGCATTTAGTGTGTGTCCCCATCCAGCAGCTTACGGTATCGTGTATGCCAAGTGACCCTTTTCCCTGAACTAACGACTTAGACTAGTCTGAGAACTTACCTTCCTAGGAGGAGTGGAGCACTGGATAACTGGTGCTAGTGAGGAAGACCGAGTTGTAGGATATCATCTCATGCTCTCCCACTGGGTCTCATTCTGCCTGCAATCCCATATTATTGCCCCTTTCTGACTAATCAGTGAGGACCACATCCCTTCATTTGAGCTTCTATACTCGTAGTGAAAAATAAAACTCTTCATCAAGAAACTGCTCTTGAAGCCTATAATAGCTTATTAGATTTTAGATTCTCAGAGTTCTTCAGTCTCTTGAATGAAATCTCCTAATCCTACATATAGGAAACATTTCCATACATTACATGGGTGAAAAATTACTAGCATCTTTATACCTTACCTGAAACTGCTGTTGCACTTAGACTCCATCATAGGGGAGGTAATAATTTAAGATTTTATCATAAAGTAACAACTAGTACTTAGCATTTACTTTGTACCAAGTTACTGTTCTAAGTACTAATCCTATCTGCCACTGTATATACTATTATACCTTGTTTATGATTGAGAACACTGAGGAACAGTACTATTAATATATTCAAAGGAAACTTGAAAAATGCATTAAAGTGAATAAATTAAAATTAGCTCATGATAACATTTTGATGTATTTCC
Organism: Hipposideros armiger; assembly: GCF_001890085.2. NCBI lineage: Eukaryota > Metazoa > Chordata > Mammalia > Chiroptera > Hipposideridae > Hipposideros > Hipposideros armiger. The sequence goes on from NW_017731386.1 coordinate 5,698,612, forward strand.
TTTAGTTTTATAAAAGTTATAGATTAAAAACATCATTGTAAAAGTAGTTACAAATTTTTTAAAAACTGTCATAGCCATATTGTATGTACAAATTTACATACTAGGATCTCCATCTTGGTTAGTCTTCAGTGAATATGAGTTATAGATTAGAATAATGAACTGAAGTTTTGGAATTATAGGTACTAGAGATTACTGTGTGAACTTGAAGAAGTTGTGTAAAATCAAGCCCATTTTCTCGTCTTCAAAATGTAGACACCAAACTTAATGATTTATGAAATCTATTCAAGCTCTAAAATTCAGTAGTTTTTAGCCTTTCCCTATTCGTTATCTCATAATTGGGAACTTCTAAGTTCCCAATTTAATTCTAAATTCAACTTATAAGAGCACTTTGCAGAGTTTTAAAATTTCTTTCCCTTTCCCCCTAAAAGTCTACCATGATAAAAACATGTTTATTGGGCCGGCCGAGTGGCTCAGTTGATTAAGAGCTCGCTCCAGAGTTTGAGCTCTGAGCAACAGCGGTTTGAGTCCCAGCCCGAGCTGAGCAGCCACTGAGCTGCCAACAGGTAGCAGGATGGCTCAGCTAAAAACAAAAACAAAAACATGTTTATTGTAGAAAATTTGGAAAAGACTTAAAAAGAAGGAAAAAACCACTTATAAGTTTACATTAACCACTAAAAGCAATCAGTATTTTGATGTCTTTTGCATCACTGTTTTAAGTACTTCTATATGTTCAGTTTCATCTTTTAAAAAATGTGAAAGTGATTTTTAAACAATGTTACAGCTTGTCAGCGTTTATTGTATCTTTTGTTCCTTTCATTTCAAACAGGAGTGGAACTTTAAAAAGAAATCACTTCCATTTATCCACATCAAGATAAGTTATATTTATTGGACCTATTGAAGGAACTAAGTCTATTTGACAAATGGGGTGAGGGTGGATATGTACTGTAAAGAATATTAGAAGTTACTTGTTTAATAAAAGTCCTCATTGTCTCTATAAGTCCCATTTCCTTCAGTACGCCACTGTAATTTATTGGAGGAGTGGTATTATTGGTAATTATACCATCTAATTTATCAGCTTGCTTTTGAAGTAACATGTCAGAAGTAGAAAGTGTTTCGATAATTTTTATATCTTTTCACACATCAAATTTGTTCAAGCAAAATGTGAACCTCTTATGTAGATAAATCAAAATTTTAATGAGAGTATGTCATTTAGACTAACATAATCACATAGAAAGAATTCTATCAGACTTCCTAAAGCATGAATTCTTGGTAAAGCATCTCTGAAATCTGGTTATGTTTAGATCAGGTTATGGAGAAAGTGACTGCTTCAGAGCAAAGCCTGTTTCATCCTTGGAGCCTTACTAAGAGCCAGTCTTCATATTCCAATATAAAGTAAATTCTTGGGAGTTTTTTAGGGTTAATAAACTGTTTAAATACATTTTAAAGTTAAGATAATTTACATATGATAAAGTACACAAGTATTGAGTAGTTCAGTAAACAAAGTTTGATAACTAGATGCTACACAGTATACTACAGTAATGTATTTGCTAATTCTAATGAGATTTTAGTTACCTTTTGACTTTTGGGAATACATATAGTTAAATGTTAGTTTGATTTTTAAAGATGTGGGTGTGTTCTTGAAGCATCAGAAACAAAGATTATTGAATACAAGAAAAACGTGGACATTCTTAACCTTTGAGTTGCCAACAACTTTGAAAAATGCACATATACACACAAATTTGCTTACAATTTAAATTAGGGCTTCCTCTGATACTCACCCATGGCTCACAGTTTAATGAGAATTGGTCCATAACCAGTGCACATTGAATGGGATCAATGTGAATCTTGTGTTACTTTCATTATCCCCTTTCTTAAAAACTTCCACTGTCGATTTCCGTAAGCTAACTGCATTAATATGGTCAGGACCTTGCTTGGCATCACGTCATGGCAGAAAGCGTTGGTTATGTACTACGTGGTGTGATAAAAAAAAATACGGTGAATGTTTAAAAACTATTATAGTAAAAGACACATTGCCATTAATCACCCTCAGAATGCTCTTCCTCACTTCAAACACATCCCATTGTTTCTTGCCGCTTCGTGAAGCAGTTCTGGAAGTCTTGTTTCATGAGTGTCTTTAGTTGTGCTGTCCTGAGTCAATTAAAAACATTTACCTTTCATGGTAATTTTGACTTTGGAGAAGAGCCAGAAGTCGCACTGGTGCCAGATTTGGTGAATAAGGTGGATGAGGACACACCATAATATTTTTATTTCACAGAAATTGCTGTACCAGAAGCGATGTGTGACATGGAGCCTTTCCGTTGTGGTCACAAAACATGGTGAATGCTGCCGAGTGCCATACAATGGAAAGGCAGGGATCTTCAATATGGGAAGTGGCACATCAAACCTTAGTAATAGTGTGTAACAAGTTTCGACTTGTTTGGTACAGTCAGTTGTGTGTGAGCTACGGTGTGTTATAAAGTGTGCCATAAATTATCCTCCATCATGACAATGCTCTGTGTCACACATCACTTCTAGTATATGGCAATTTCTGTCAAATAAAAACATTACGCTGTGTCCTTATTCACCGGATCTGGCACCATGCAACTTCTGGCTCTCCCGCAAAGTCAAAATGATTCAGGACATCGAGGCAGCCATGACAGCACAACTGAAGACACAAAAGAGGACTTCCAGAACTGCCTCAGGAAGTGGCAAGAACAGTGGTATCAGTGTGTTTGAAGTGAGGGGGAGTATTTTGAGGGAGATTAATGGAAATGAGTCTTTCACTGTAGTAAATTTTATTTAAGACATTCCCCGTAGCTTTTCACAAAGATGGTGCTGAAAATGAAGAAGGAAGTCTCTCCCCTCCCAAAGCCAAAGTAACAACTTTGAAAGCAAAGAAAGCAGAACTGAAAGGCGTCACACACACAAAAGATCTTCACACCACCCACTTTCCAAAGGCCCAAGACACTGTGGCTCCAAAGGCAGCCCAAATATCCTCGGAAGAGCACCTCCAGGAAAAAAAAGCTTGACCACTGTGCTATCAAGTCCCCCTGACTACCGAGTCAGCCATGAAGGAGACAAGTCAATAATACGTTTGTGTTCGTTGTGGATGTCAAGGCTAGCAAGCACCAGATCAAACAGGCTATGAAGAAGCTCTGTGACATTGACATGGCCAAGGTCAACACCCTGTCAGGCCTGATGGAAAGAAGGCGGCATATGTTTGACTAGCTCCTGACTATGATGCTTTGGATTTTACCAACAAAATTGGGATCATCTAAACTGAGTCCAGCTGGCAAATTCTAAATATAAATTTTTTTCACTGTAAAAAATAAGTAAAATAAAACATTCACCGTATTGTTTGATCACATCTCATATTAGTCATGGTGTGACATAGCTGGTATAAACTGTTAAGCTACACTAAGTGTTCAGAATGTGGAAGGTACTATTTGATTGGATGCTGGTTAAACCACAGCTGGTTTTCTGTATTCAATTCTGAATTCCACATTAGTAAAAGGAATTAACTTAACCACAGTGTATCCAGAGGCAGGGGCCGGAATGGCAAAGTAAGTGGAAATAAAAACTTTGGAGAACAGTTAAAGGAAATGCAGATATCCGAGATCAGACTTGGACACCAGCATAAGTTATGTCTTCAGATGCTTTGGAAGTTATCAGCAGGAGAAGTTGGATTTACATAAGAGGGTAGAATTAGGACCAGCAGACGTATTATATATGACGAGCAAGACCATTTTGCCAGGAAGAACTGCCTAATGAGAAAGGACTATGTAATAAAGTAATGAATTTCAGTCTCTGCCATCTACATCTAAATCAAACTTTAAACGCAGCCCAACTCTGGACCAGGTTAATGTAAAACCTCATAATCAAGACCTATTTACCTCAGTTTCTATTAACCTGATAACCATTTTCAGCTTTCGAAAAACATAAGGTATGCCAAAAGACAAGAAACAGACTCATGTATGACAAATTTTGAAATTATCAGACCAGGAATCTAAAGTGATTAATATATTAACTCTAATGGAAAAGTAAACAACATGCAAAAAAAGATTTAAGTAGATGGGGGAAATGGTTAAGAAAATGAAAATCAAATGCTAGAAATAAAAGAAAAATTAAAAAACCCACTAAAGAAGAGTTCCTTTGATGATCACCTCAGCTGGACACTGCTGAGGAAAAAAATCAGTGAGCTTGATAGGTCAGTAGAAACTTCCCATTCTGAAATGCAAAAAAAAAAAAAAGAAAAACACATTCAAGAATTGTGGGACAGTTTGGAAAAATGTAGCACGCATGGAAAACAAGGCGAATGAATGAACCAGAAGAAATATTTGAAGTAATGATGGCCAAGCATTTCCAAAACTCATGACAGACACCAAACCACTGAACAGGAAACTCAAGACAAACACCAGGCAGGATACCAAAATATCAGTCTACACTTAGGCATATCATATTCAAACTACAGAAAACCAAAGTCAGAGAAAACCTTGAAAGAAGTGAGAGGGGAAAACCATCTTACCTACAGGCTAAGAATTAGAGTGCACTTCTCAGAAGAACCATGTGAGCAAGAAGGGAGTGAGGTGAAAAGTGTTGAAAGAAAACCACCAATCTAGAATTCTATATACAATGAAACTATTCTTCAAAAGTGAAGGATAAACTGCGAGTTTGTTGTTGATGGTCAATAAGATGTTGAAAGACGAACAAAAATATTAGTTCTAATGTTTACCTGGCTGTATTCTAGGTAGAAACTGTTATCTCTGGGAGATGGTAGTATGTATTCAGCAAAAATGCATTTAAGCGATTTTGAGAAATGTTACAAACCAGATTCCACTTTTGGAGATTCCCTCTAGACATGAGCATACAAGGTCATGTATTAGAACAGCAAACAAACACATTAAATTTCTTCTTAAACTTGGCAATAGTGGAAGTAAAATCAGGGACATGTTAGTCCAAGTTTATGGGGATAATGCTATGAAGAAAACAGCAGTGTACAAGTGGATTAAACATTTTTTCTGAGGGGAGAGAACGCGTCACTGATGAAGAGGTAAGGGCGGCTAGTAATGAGCAGAACTGATGAAAACATTGGAAAAATTTGTTGAATTGTGGTTCAAAATCGGCTGACTGAGAAGCATAGCAGACCAAGTAAACATCGATAAACAGGAAAATTTCAACTGAAAATCTTGGCATGAGAAAGGTGGGTGCAAAAATGGTCCCAAAGGAGCTCACCGATGAACAAAAGCAAAGGAGAGTCGAAGTTTGCCAAGACCTTTTGGAGAGGCAAGACAATGTTTTGGGCCGTGTAATCACTGGTGATTAAACATGCGTGTACCAATAATGACCCTGAAACAAAGCTTCAAAGTGCACAATGGAAGTCAGCCAATTCTCCACGACCAAAAATATTCCTTCAGTCCAAATCAAGAGTCAACAATGTTGCTAACCTTTTTGATATCAAAGGGATTATTCATTATGAATTTGTACCAACTGGACAAACAGTTAAGCAAGTTTACTATTTGGAAGTGCTGAAAAGGCTGCATGAAAAAGTTAGAAGGAAACGACCTGAACTTTTCACCAACAATTCATGGCTCTTGCATCAGGACAATGCACCAACTCCCATGACACTGTGTGAAGGAGTCTTTAGCCAGTAAACAAATAACTGTATTGGAACACCCTCCCTACTCACTTGATCTGGCTCCCAATGACTTCCTTCTTTACCCGAAGATAAAGGAAATATGGAAAGGAAGACATTTGGATGACATTCAGGACATCAAAGGTAATATGACAGCTTGGATGGCCATTCCAGAAAGAGTTCCAAAATTGCTTTGAAGGGTGGATTAGGCGCTATTGTCAGTGCATAGCTTCGCAAGGGAAGTACTTCAAAGGTGACCGTAGTGATATTCTAGGATAAGTTCACGAACTTAACTGTCAGAGCTCATATTGAGGATTGGAGTAGAGGTACTGTAGCAAAGAAACTTTATTTTTGTTCCCAAACGGTCCAGAACCTCTGATTTATGGCCTGCCTGTTAAAACATTGTGGAATATGTTTCATGAGACACCCATTTTGGGAAACATCAAATTAGTTGACCATACGACAGTGAGATAGTGTGATTCTTTAGTGACCGGATAATATATGTTAAAATACATAGGCAGAAAGGTCATAGAAGATGAAAATAATTAAAAGATAGCATGATTAAATCTATTTCCTCATTTAAATTAATTTGATTGTTATAGCCCATTTCTTTAACTTTCTTATCCCCACTTGATTTTGAAGTTGCTTAATAAAGAGAAATAGCTTAAGTTATATGCTGCCTTATGAACTTCTGGCTTTCCCTCTTCCCCCCAAGGTCAAAACTGATCATTATCCATAGGTTCAGCTTTCTTGTTATATTTCCTGATTGGACTAGCCCCTTGCCTTTTCTTGTTTCTTTTCCCTTTTGTCTTTATGTTATTACTATTATCGATTCCTCTTTTGTTTTAAAAAAATTAGTCTCAAGGCACATACTCTATTGGAAAATGACAATTTCTCTTCACTAGGAATTGCAAAGACATTTTAATGGCAGAATTAAACTACCTAATACAGGTCACAGTTTGTTTTCTTGTTGGAATTTGAGTTTTAGGGTCATGACTGTTAGTCTTGTCACTGTGATGATCCTGTATGTGAGGTAAGATAACTTTCAGTTGTACCGTAGTTGTTATTCCCAATAATTCTAAGATGTGAAAGGCAAGATCACATAATGGTCAAAAGGATTCTGACACCAGACTAAGTTTGAACCCCTCTTTGCCCCTGTCTGTTGACTTCGGGGGAAGTTTCTTAATCAGTGGTTAATTGTGTTTTAGTGCTTCATTATCTGTAACCCATGGATAATAATAATAGTCTCTACCTATGAAGATTAAACATCGCTTAGAACAATAGTTGGCATATAGTAAACACATCAAAATTATGGTTAGGGCCACGTATGCTACTAATCTGGAAATGTATAAAGCTTATTTATCACAGTATCTACCCTCATTACAGTTTAGCTTTATTAATTTTTCAAGACCCAGCCAATAGCCAGTAGGCATTGGATTCCTTGCAGAAAACTTAGACCCTAAGAAAACGTCTTTTTCCACTTGTTTTAACAGGCTAGAAGGCTAATGAACTTGTGCAGTAATAGAATTGTAACTTATTAACAGGTGGGAATGACTTATTTCAAGGATAGTTTTAAAGTAAAAACTGCTTTTAGAATACTTAAGAGAATGATAGTAAGGAACTAAAAGATGTAAGATGGTGTGGTATGTTAGACGACATTCATTTACACCAGAGTATTTCCCACTAAAAGATAAAACTTTTTGCAAACAGTCAAGGAAATGTGACTCCTTCAGAGGGGTGTAGGATAATGTAAACAGAAACAAGAAAGGATTTGATAGTTGAGTTTTGCGTTTTAAAAAATTATCAATTGCAAGATTAGATCCCGAGCTAAATTTAGATTTTGTTTTCTAGAGGACAGATTAGGGCAAACCACTGAAATCTTTACCTGCTTTTCACTCTGCCCCCTGGAGATGGCAGCAGCCTTGACTGATTTCCACAGTCTTGAAAAGTCCTGACCATGAATTTCTTGGATTTGATTTTTTAAAAGTTGTATTTTAAAAAAATTTTGATTGACCAATTAACTTTTCCTATCTATCCTAGAAAAGAGCCCGAACCCCAGGGTAATCAAAATGAAGTAAATTATGGTGGATCCTGAAAAATGAGAATCAAAGCTTAATAGTTATGTTGAAGACAGTTGCTTAAGAAAGTCTTAAAAGTTAAAATCTTGAGAGAGGCAAAGGACATAATAAAATACATGTCAAAGTACAAAACTGTTTAGAGGTCTGCAGGAGAACAAATAAAAGGAACCAGGATTGTGAAGATTACTGTCAGCCTAAGGGGTTCCATAGTATGTTCTAAAGATTGTTTTCGTAGTATTTTGAGTGAAGATTAGTAGCTTTACTGTCAACATTAATTTGTTCCTTTGTGACCCACTGGGAATCCATTAAAACTTTTCCAGTATGAAATGCTTTAAGTAAACATTTTTCCAGTACCAAATTACTGCCAATTTTTATTGAATTCTCTTATAAGAATTCAGAAAGCAGATATTCTGAGTTGGTTAAGGATAATAATAACTGAGTTCTTCAGATAATGGATATGAAGGATATTGTTCTCAAAGGGTAGGGTTATAGTCACAGCACCCAAAGCATCTGTTGGGAAAGTTAGTATTTTCCTAAGAATAAAAGTTCAAAACTTTCTAAATATATGCATAATACTCTTTCCTGATTCACTTTTAGTACTTTTTCATGCCTTCGTAATACTGGCAACATTTCTGCATTCTGCCGTTAGCCTGATTCTCTTCCTTCCTGTATGTGTATGATCCCCAACCAGGGGAGGGAGGCGACATACCATCATCTTGGTATGGAATCATGGGATATGGTGTGGTATGGATAATTCAGAAAAATCACACTATAAATATATATATACACACACATGTATATATATATATGTGTATGTGTGTGTGTGCTTTTAACCACAAGAAGCAAAGTTTAACAAGATCTTGGCTGATGGTGGATGTACAGAAGATAAAACAATGGGGTAAGGGTGAGGCAAAATGGTATAAATGATAGAGAAACACTGCCATATATGCACTCATAAAAGCCTCATTACTCCTACACATCTCAAGGTTTTAGATAGACTATTTGCTCATGATAAAGCCCAAATCTTTTGTTTCCAGCTGTGAATGCCAGAACACATATCCAAGTGCCTACTACTAGAAGTCCCAAGGATTACTCATGGTCTATGCTGAAAACTGAACTGTTTATCTTTCCCACAGGAGTTTCTACCCGTCTTTGCTATCTCAGATAGTGGCACTTCCTTCCAACGTCTCATCAAGCCCAAAACCTCATTATTCTTCACAACACAACAACAGTCCTGCTGATTGTTCTTGTTACACATTGTTTTCATCTTTTGAATTACGGTATTACGTACATAGTGTAGTGTGTGAAGTGCTCTACTGTTCCTGGCTCAGTTCAGGCCCAGTCTTGTCTTTTCTAGACAGTTGCAGTAAATTCCTCGCTGGGTTTATGCCTCAGGTTCATCCTCTTCTTTAGTGTCCACAACAATCCCCTCAACTGAAATGTGACCACGTTTGGTAAGGGGCTCTTCACCTTGCACCGTGCACTGTGGTGATAATGAATTGCCGTGCTCACATTATGCCCCTTATCCTCTCTGCCCTTTTATCATGCTGTTCATTGGCCTATTGTGTTTTCCTCACCTTTTCTCACTTCTGAAATCCTTCCCTGAACTCCTCAGTGGGGCCAAGTCCTCCACCCTGTAATTCTTGTATGTCGTAGAAAGTGTTTTTTGCCTTTGATAGAGCACATCGTACTTTATTATAATGACTTAATTGTTTGCCCGTTAAATTGTATGCTCTTTTAGGTAAGGATTATAATTCATCTTTGTGTTCCCAGCACAGTGACTGGCACATACTATAATAGATGCTCAAGAAATGTTTGATGAACTGAAACATGAAGTAGGTCAGTTGAGACCCTCGAGGTCAGTATCAGAAAACAGAATGGTATATTCATTTGAAAAAAATGTAAATAATATGAAGAGCTAGAATCTCAGGTCAGAAGACTCAAACTGACATCTAAAATGTTGGTATATAGATTAGGAGGTGCTACATTACATGTAGGTGATGTGTGGAAAGCAGTTATATTATGAACAGTTATGTTTATTTTCTGTGCAATTGCTTTCAACCCTCTTACCCATCGCACATGGTTCTCACTGGGACTATCATATTTGCATTAGCAGATATCAAATTGTCTTCCTAGGAAGTAAGGTTAGAATTGCGTGGAGAGTGTTTATATTGTATGAGCTTGGTATTTACTGCAACTAGAATGACCAGCCCACCTTTTCCTTTATCCATGTGAGTTGTAGTTTAAAAGTGAATTTCTTACTACAGTAGCGGAACTTGTAATTCATTCTCCCATTAAAAGCAATACTTCTTAGGTTCTCAAACTAACTCCGAAAGCCTTTTTCCCTCTCTCTAACAGTTTTATTGATTCGGTTTTATAATTCATATACCATGTAACTTATCCATTGAAAGTATACAGTTTTAAGTATAGTCGCAGGATTTCGCAGCCATCACTACAACCTATAACTTGAGGACATTTTTGTCTACCCAACAGGAAACCTTACCCATAAGCCCTAAGCAAACACAAATGTCATTTCTGTCTCTATAAATTTGCCTCTTCTGGACATTTCATATAAATGGAACCATAGATTATATGGTCTCTTTGGCTTCTTTCATTTAGTATAATGTTTTCAGCGGTTTTCCATGTAGCATTTATAATATCAGTACTTCATTTCTTTTTATGGCCAAATAGTATTACATTGTAGAGATATATACCACATTTTGTTTTTCTGTTTTGTCAGTTGATGGATATTTTTCTACTTGGTGCTTATCAGTTTTGCTGCTATGAACATTCATGTATGAATTTTTGTGTGGACATTCATTTTCATTTCTCTTGTGTATTTTCCTAGGAGTAGAATTGCTGGGTTATGTAGTAACTCTAAGATGTTTTCAGAAACTGCCTAACTATTACCCATATTGGCTGCACCTTTTTACATTATTGCGAGCCATAGATGAGGCTTCTAGTTTCTCCACATCCTTGTCAGCACTTGTTTTTGTTTGCCTTTATTTTTTTTTTTTAAAGATTTTTATTGGGGAATTGGGGGGATGGGAACAACGGTGGGGAATTGGGAAGGGGAACAGACAAGTTGCTGTCGTTTTTGTATTCTTCTGTCTAGTTGTGGAGGATGTTGCTTCACTGGCCCAAGTTGGCACCATCATTGTGTTCCCGGGTGAGGCAGATCAGTTGCTGGCTTCTGGACGGCCACTCATTGCGGCTGCTGGCCGCTCACGCTGGCTGCTGGCCGCTCACGCTGGCTGCTGGCTACA
>NW_017731386.1:5709707-5740417 GCF_001890085.2 Hipposideros armiger
GGGCCCTCTGGCATCCCAAGCCAGTTCTTAACCATCGCGCCACTCGGCCGGCCCTTGTTTGCCTTTTTGATTATAGGCATTTTGGTGTATGTGAAATGATGTCTCATTGCGGTTTTGATTTGCATCAGAAACCTTTTAAACCCACAGAATAGCCAGGATTCTATACACTTGCAGTTAAAGCAGTATATATCAGTTTAGTATCTGTTGCTAAGGAAAGGGGCTTAACTTTTTAATGGTTTGGCTTTGGGGCACTTTTTTTTTAATTTAAAAATTTAAAATTCGGGTCCTTCCACTTAGGGGCTGGATAGAATTAAACTTATTTTTAAAAAGTTAAATTTAAGTTAAAACACAAACTAAGTTTTTTGAAAGCTGTTTTTGCAAGCACAGTTTTCGTTAGGAAAGAATGAGAAGATTGTGATAGAGATTTATAAAGCCTGTAGTGGCTTTGTCCATCGATTGGCTGGTCCGATTGGGCTGCCACCTCTGACTTTCCCGATACATATGGGCCAATGTGTTTGCATTTTCTTTTTCATGCTTAGGGTAAAATTTTGGTTTACTAGTAGAATAAAGAGATAGTTCTCTTCTTTTTCCAGCTTCATTGAGGTAAAATTGACAAAAAATTGTATATATTTAAAGTGTACAGTGTGATTATTTGACACATGTACACTTTGTGAAGTGATTACCACAGCCAGGTTACATCCATCACCTCACATTGTGTGTGTGTGTGTGTGTGTGTGTGTGTGTTGAGAACGCTTAGGGTCCACTCTCAGCAAATTTCAAGTACACGACACAGTATTAACTAGTCACCATGCTGTGCATTAGATCTCCAGAGCTTATTTATTCATCTTATAACTGAAGGCCTGTAGCCTTTTTACGAGCATCTTCCTCTCTGCCTCCGCCATCCCAGCCCCTAGTAACCACCATTCTCTATTTTTATAAGTTCACCTTTTTTATTTTAAGATTTCACATGTAAATGAAATTATACAGTATTTGTTTTCCTCTGGCTAATTTTACTTAGCCTAATGTCTTCTGGTTTGTCTGAGTTGCAAATAGCAGGATTTCCTTCTTTCTCATGGCTGAACAATATTTCATTGTATGTATTAATGTATGTACCACATCTTTATCCATTCGTTTGTAGACAGAGACTTAGGTGGTTTCCATATCTTGGCTGTTGTGAATAATGCTGCAGTGAACATGGGGGTGCAGAATTTCTGAGATACTGATTTTGTTTCTGAGGTCAGTGTTAGATATTTGTTCAGACATCAGGGGAGCACCGTGCAGCTGTTTTATTCCCCATGTCCTGCAAACTAGGTGGTCTGCAATTTAGCCTCTGTTATGAATTGGCCTCCTAATTGCCTTTTTCCATAGCCTCCACTGTTCTTGATAGTACCTTCAGGCTTAAACTTCTCCTTGCTCTGTTGTTACATAGAAAGTCGGTTCCTTTGTGAGGAGCTGAGGATCAATCTACCTGTTTTACTGCCTGCTTCTCTAAGACAAAATGTTTCAGTCAGGCAGGGCTCTGGAACTTGGAGTGGGGACAATGGCATGCTTTATTTGAGTGGTATCCCTGCTATAGGAACTGAGCTCTTGGTGAGGGGGAGGGGTGCAGCCGCCTGTGTTTCTCTCAGCTGGCCTCTTCTGGTGTAGACCACCACCTCCTGAGTTGGGGGGCAAGGGTCATCAGGGCCCCAGTATTCTCAGCTCACCACATCCAAGGTGGACCCCCTGGTTCACTAGTGGGGACTGAGTAGAAGGGAGCCCCCAGGCCCTTAACTATGCTATCTTGAGACTTGGCCTTAGCAACAGGTAGCTGGGGATAGGATGGTAAATGTTGGTGTCCTGCTCTCCCAGGAATAAAGCCCTTTGGGAGCTGCAGGGAAGGAGGAGAGTACATTCATGGTGCTGCGATGATTCTTATGTAAGAGAAGTACTCTCATGATTGTACATCAGAATCAGAGTTAATACACACATCTTATTGAAAGCATCATTCCCATAAGAAACCAATCCATGGAATCTTGGAGTCTTTTTCTGGACCACCAGTGATGCAATTCAAAACTTTTAAAACTATGGCCTGGATCATACAATCAGGTAGTAGTTATCAGGTTTCATCCAGTCTTCAGCCTAACATCAGGCAGTTTACCACAGCTACTTAAGCCTTCTGTCTTTAGGTTGAAAGTCTGCCTGTGAGCGTAGCAAAAAGTTTTTGACTACTACTTTTGTTCCTAATTTGGGAAAGTAGGATTTCATATGTTTATAAAGGATAGTCATTCTTTTCATAGGATTGTTGAGAGGATTAAATGAGGTCATATTTTAATACCTAGCATATAACAGACGTTCAAACAATGGCAGCTTTTGTTAATGTTTAGCAGTTGCTTGTCTGCAGTGTATTCCAACCAGCTGAAGGCTTTTAATTGCTACATATCATTTGAATAAAAAGATTAAGAGAAATCTTAATTGAACAGCTTATTTGGATGCGAGAAATTAGGGTGGGCAGTAGTGATCACGAGAGGCACATAAGACATCTTTCAGAACATACAGCCTCAAGAGGAGCAGAGAGTAATTGCTTCTGAGCATGTTTGAATAGCATCTGAATGTTTTGTGCTGACCCCACAGTGCTTTAGATATTATTGATTCAAGAATGATTCAGCTAAGAGCAGTGAGGCAGATGGAGATGTGTATTTGCCCTCACACTAACTGCCGTGTTCTGAGGAAGAAACGTGCTAAATGTGGAGATGTGTAATGAGATCCTATTGAGAAGTATGGATCTCGAATGTGAAATACCCAGGTGCTCATCTTTTGTATGCCACTCTGAGCTGCTATGCTGAAGCCTACCCAGCATACCAGTGTGTGCCACTGGTAAAGAGGAAACGGGAAGGGAAAAATCATACCTTGGGATTATAGATCCCTAGTAAACTCTCTTTGACTCTACCTTGATCTTCATGATAGATTTGAAATGCAGGGCCATGTAAGACATGGAAAGAATTGACACCTCGTGTGTGCAGCCAGAGCTGTCCTTGACTTGCCCAGCTTTCCACCGTGCCTGCTTTGTCTGCCAGTGCGCCCAGCTCCCCAGGTTTCAGAACCCTGCTTTCCCCATCCTCTTACAGCAGTGGGATTATAGTCATTCTGAAAATCCCTTTCTCCAGGTGTACTTATTCTTTGAAAGCGGAGGCTCATTAGTACAAAGAAGCTTCACTAGTTGATTTCATTTTAGGCAGAAAAACTAGAGAAGTGGCTCACAATTCTGACTATGTATTAGCTTCGTTTTGGGAGCTTTTACAAAATTCACAGGCTCTGGACCCGCTTCCAGCGATTCTCATTGAATGGATATGCAGTGGGGCTGGAGTTCTCTTGAAAAATCTGATTTTCTTTAAATATTTCCTAGGTGATTCTGATGTGCAGTCAGAGCTGAGAAACACTAAAGAGGGGCTTTTTGTGGATAGGCCTTCTACCCCAAATGAAAGCTTATCCCAACCGCTCTGTCTTCTTTCTGAGGTCAGCTTCGGTCAGAGGGAGGGGAGAGGTTCTAGTCTCTCTAAAGGAAGAATACCCATTTTCTAGATCCCCCTACACATCCTACCTACACTAGGTGGTGGAGTATAGGAGGGTTTCTCTCCCCATGTGGGAGTCTAGAGACTTCAATTAAAGGGAGATATTCCCACTATAGAGAATGGACTGTTTCCCTGTAAGCCCAACATGATCTTGATTAGTTTCCAGTCTCTAAATCCATGAGCTAATGTTTGCAGGGTTTCCTGAACTTTTTTTGTATGACTGGAATCTCTTAGTCTGGTGAAGACTTGGACCCCTTCTCAAGTTTTAAATATTTTAAGTGTAGAAAATAAAATGCATAGCATTACAGAGGAAATAAGTTACATTGAAGTGCAGTTATTGAAATAATAAAATTTGCACAATAATATGTTTCTATGTTGACACATTAAATAACATTTAATAGTTGGTCTAATAACTACCATGATTTCACAGTAGTAAATGTAAACAGTATTTCAAGATAGCTGTAAAACACTGTTGTGTAATATTGAAGCAACTGGTTTCTATTGGAGACAAATTCAGGGGTACTGATAACACTCCTGTGGTTTGTTGCCAACATTCACAATGGAACACTGGTAAATTTCAGTTTAGGTTTGTGAAAATAAATGTGGTTTTTCTTATCCAAGCTCAAGGACACCTGAAAATCTCATATGCTGACGTTAAGCATATTAATACGTTAGTTTTCTTTTTTACACATGTGACACAACAGCTTAAGATTGTGGGTTTTTTTGTAATAGTAGTACAGTTTACCTAGTTGTATATTTCCAAAATCCCGCTTTTGATCCTAAAGCTCACGTTGTAATCATCTTTTTTATCCAGCATTAACTGAGTCTAGTGCCAGATTTTACGTCGGGCGTCAGCTGGAACTGCCAGAACACTAATGAAAGTTATTTGATGTTACAGGAATACAAGCGCAAGTTAGCCAGGGTTTCCCTGGTGCGCAAAGAACTCAGGTCCCGGATCCAGAGCCTCCCAGACTTATCTCGCTTGCCCAATGTCACCGGCAGCCACATGCACCTGCCCTTTGCGGGGGACCTCTACAGTGAAGATTGACAACCCGTCTCTTTCCAGGGCCCAGGACTTTGCAGGAGATGGAGACAGGTTAGGTAGATAGTCCTGTAGCGTTATTTTTGTATATTGTTGAGAGAGTGACACTAACCAAAAAAAAAAAAAAAAGTAATTTATAAAATTGTTTAAAATGTTGGTTTGTTTACTATTTTATTGGTAAGTTAACATGACTTAGTTTAAACAAAGTGATGATCTCTGTGTGTTAATAATAAGCTCACAAATAGTGATTATTTTCGAAAGATCTTTTGTAAATTTTTTTGATCCAGGGCTTTGTGAGAAATTCCATATTTCTATTTCTTCATGTATTCTCAAATGTTTTTCTTTTCTTCAGTATCTAATCACTGTATAGTGTGTAATTCCTAAAGGGTAAGAACTAATCAGGAGTTGATTGAGACTTCATTAAGGTATAGTTAGGACTTGATTGTAGAAGGGACTAAATGTTCCAACTTAATCTTCACCCTTCTCCACAACCAAAATATCAGTTCTGTGCCTCTGACGCCTTTGATTCCTTATTTCCTGGGGCATTTAGCACTAAACATGGATGTTAATTTTAGGGTCAGATCGGAGCTCAGAGAACTTTTCCGTAATAGCACCATAGGGGTTCTATTCCAGCTGCCAGTGTACAACAAGCGGAGTGTTAAATAGGGACCCCACTGATTAAACTGTTTAGAATTATGTGATAAAATTAATATGAAATGCTTTGGGAATGTTACAAATTTTGACATTCTACCAAGAGGACAACTTTCGTTCTGGAACTGATTTCTATGTGTCAAATCAGTCTCCTTTTAACATAAAACCATCTATGGGATTAAAAGAAACAAAATAATGATACTTTTATTATCCCTTAGTCATTTAATTTTAAAAACAATGGTATTTTTAGCTCTAATATCTCAAGAACATAATCTTCATTAATGTTTAGTAAAGTAGCCTGGAACATTTTTAATGGTTCCTTAAGGTTTTCGAATGACTGTATATTTGGAAATTAAGCAGTGCCACACTACAGGGTAGATCTGGTAAATATTATATTTGTATATTTAGAATTACCGAAACAAATGTACTTTTACCTTTTATTTCTAACCCTGTGTGCTAGAGCAGTTGCATGCTCTCCTGCTTTCTTTTTAAATCACATTGTTAAGCTGTGGATTTGTACTCAATAATGGCTTAGGATACACTTTTTTCTTCATTCATTACTTCATATATTAGACATTTTTCTTTTCATTGTAAGCAGATTCAAATTAGAGAGTCAATAAAACATCTTTAAATCCCACAAGCCAATTATGCCTCACTAGTCTGAATGGCTTCACTCTTTCTTCCTCAGTGTTAGAGATTATAGTTAAAATGAATTTATATGTGAAAGAGAAGGCAAATATTTATTTTTAATAGCCAATAATTTTGGCAACTGTGCTTTTAACAATTGGACCTCTCTCCAATACAGAGACACATATAAGTCTCCACTCATATATGGCTAATAATATTCCAAAGTTTTTAGTCACCTTTTGGGAGTCGGGGCACATTTTCTCACAGAAAACTCATCTGGGAACTGAATCCACTTAACCATGAATGTAGTTTATGTTGACGTGAATTAATGTAGCTGACAAATTACTAACAGTAGATCTTGACCAGCATTTGTAACATTGTAACATCACTCTAAGGAAATGGTACGCAGCAGCCAGACTCACTCACAGGGTGTCTGTCTTATGTACCTCTGTCCCTTGGTGTAGAACATGTAAAAAAGATTTAGCTTGGAGGGGCTAACAAATGCACAATTATAAAAACCTAGTTATACCTGTTCTAAAAGTATACCACAGAAGTTAGTTTAAAGTGAAGGCAAAAAGTTGTATATTAATTTATTTTCAACATCTTGACCTTATTTATGATCTGCTGAAGTGGTGATTTATCCATTCAAATATATTTTTTTCCATCGGAACCTAATTTATAAACTATGTACTCCTGGGAAGATTTGAAATCTATTAGAAGTTTGTTGAAATATTTTCACCGTGTAAGACAGACTTCTTAGATACTGATTTTAATGCCAGTATCTGCTCTAAATATTTATTATAAAAATGTATTATTTTTTTAAAGAGCTTGATGTGATTTGTGATACGTGATCATACTCAACCTGAATCCTATCCCGAATCCCACCCATTGACCAATACTCCTCAAACCTTCAGTTGTTGGTTCATTCACTAACTGTAAACACAAATGATATGACGTGGTTTAAGAGCTAGCTACGTGTTCAGCGTTATGGTAGTTAACATGGTACGCCTTAGCAGTAGTCTTCTTTTCTGCTACTGCTCAAGAAATAGGGTTAGATGGTACTATAATACCAAATTCTAAATCAAGAGCATTTTCTCCACTGTGGATGTGAAGCAAATCATGCCTCTTTGAGTGCAGTTTGGCCCGGCCCCTCAAAAGAAAGCATATCACCACACTTGCAGTAGGGCTACAGTGGTTTGAATGGACACCATCACTCTTTTCTCCACAAACAGTGCAGAGAGCTGTCTGGAGTGGCAATGTGAACAGATTCCCTGGCATTCCCTCCGCTCCTTCCAGCACTACAGTAAGTAAAAGAACCACATGGGGGAACCCGGGATCTGAGAAAATCAGCTGTGCTCAGTAGGCAACCTCCCCCTCTAGGAAAACCGGTCCAGATCAGCTATTTTGATACCTTGTCTCACATGCACTCTCAGTCAGGGCTTTTCTGTAAGAACTTCAGAATCGGGAAAAGCTGAGATGATGATCTTGTCATCTACATTTGCAAAATCAAAAGAATGAAACTAGGTTGTCAGTTGTTACTGTAGGCGAGCAATTCATCTATTAATTATTGAACTGGTTCTGAGAAATCTTTAGAATGAGAAAAACTCAAAAGTACAAATTAACTGGGAAAGTTAAGAATGTTCTTTCTAAATTTTCCATTCTAAAAATTTGTATTATATGAAATAGCATAAAGCTACTAAACTGCTTTATATTCTATTAAGAAATAGCTCCTAACGCTGTAGTTTTGTTGCACTATATGAAAGCATTTTAAAGTGTAAACCCAGTTCTCTGTGGAAAGGGAGCATCGAGTTACTGACAGAATTTACTTACACAGAGCATGGGTTGCCATCTGTAATTCCAGCCATCTACACATGAGTCTGTTCTTAGGTGGCAGTAGCACATGGTCACATGAAGTTTTCCCTGTTTCTTTCCCCCTTTTTGTTTGGCTGTATCTGATGACAGTATAAGATGTTCTTAATAAAGTTTTATGTTCTTTTCGAAATGTGTAGATTATTTTTGTGAATCTGATTGTGTATGGGGTGGGGAGGGGAGAGATGAATGGACTGGGAAGGAAGGAAGGTATTGGAAATACTCAGTGATGTTATGGTGGAGCAACTGCTGAAGAACATTCCTTTTGCTTGGCCAGTGGTTCCCAAACTTGAGGGAACATCAGAGTCACTTGGAGGGCCTATTGAACTGTAGATTGTTGGGCCCCAGCCCAGAGTTTCTGAAGGAAGGCCTGATGGTTTACATTTCTAACAATGTGATGCTGGTGCCACTGGGATTAGGGACCGCGTGTTGACAACTTGCTCTAGACCACTTTTGAAGTCCATGACTTAATTCACGATTTAAAATTACAGGTAATAATAAAGTATGGGCTTTACAGTTCATTATATAGCAAGTTCCTTATGGGCAGAGAACAAGACCAAATCTTCTGTTACCTTCTGCTCAGTAGTGCTTAAGTGTTTGTTGTTTTTTTGTTTTGTTTTTTGTGGTTTCTCTTTTTTTTTAAATTAGTTTCAGGTGTACCTTAAGTGCTTTTGAGTGAACAGTTTCACTTAGTACGTTGAACTCCTTTAGAGCACAGGGCTTCCTACCACACCTTGAATTTAAAGCCGAATTGGGGAATACTAGAAATCTGGGTGTTTCTAGGGCAGTGTTTGCCCAACTTCTTTAATAAGACTCACTTGGGACATTTGTAGGATGGATGCATACCAATTGAACCAGAATTTTCTGATTATCATGTAGAAAGTTTTGGAGATGTAGTCCTTGTGCCAGTGCCCTGGTTCTCCATTCCTGGTTGGGAGAATTATTTAGATCTATACATTGTAAATGTAATTCCAAGATATTTTTTAAAAAACCAAAACATCATTACCCAATCTTTACAGGAGCTGTGTGTAATTTTTTTTCCCTAGATTCAGAATGAAATGGTGAAATAATCTGAAATCACTATGACCTAATGATCTGTCTGGAGATTTTATATATTTAAAAGTTAAGAATTCAAAGACATACTTTAAATATTATAAATTATATGTATATTTGATGTGTATCTGTGTGATTGCATATTAAATTTAGTAAGAAAATGTTATCTAAAAAGCTGATAGGTCTGAAAAGATAAATTTTTAAAATTTTCATATCATGACAAAATTGAAAGGACTTGATAAGACTGAATTGAATATATAAAAAACTGTATACTTTAAACCACTGTACCATTGTGTTCTCTTTTATCTGTTAACTTTAATGACTATTGATCATTGTACCCAAGATTTATAGCCATCATTTTGGGGTGCCTGATTTATAAAAGTATGTTGATTCCAAAACTGTTGCTGACTTCCATCCTTGAGAAAAGTAAAAGATAATTTGGAATTATTCTAGAAACTTGTGTATTTGCATCTTGTACTTGTAACTATAGATTGACCCAATACAGGAGGACCCAACCAAGGCTGTCAGGACCCTTTGTATATAACTTTTGAGACTGAACCACGTGGCTTTTCTGCATTTCATGAAGTGAATTCATAGATCAGACATCCCTTAACCTCCATTACATGCCTCCTCAAGAAAGCAGTTACCAAAGTAAGTCTATCACTTGTTAGAACACCAATCTGTCTTGAATTAAACACGAGTTTAAACAACTAGACAGAAGACTAGACAAGTGTTGATATTGTTAAAGAAAAATTATTCTAATACTTGTTAAATGGGTAAGGAAGACTTTATTCAGGATGTTTGCAATAGGTATCAAGACTATCCCAATAGGGGGAAAGGTGGGGCTCAACTCTGAATGTGAGGTATGATCACAAAATACAGTGAATGTTTACATTTAAAAAATGTATTACAGGGCCGGCCGAGTGGCGCGATGGTTAAGCACTGGCTTGGGACACCAGAGGGCCCCTGTTTGGATCCCACATATGAGGGCCAGTGACACTGCCCTCCACAGCTAAGATGCTGAACAACAGCTCAACCTGGAGCTGGGCTTCTGTGAGTCGCCGGCGACAGCGTAGGCTGCAGCCTCTGTGGCAGTGGGTTGCCATGGGCTACCGTATGTAGCCAGCAGCCAGCGTGAGCGGCCGTCCAGAAGCCGGTGACTGATGTCCCTTGCCCGGGAAGAGCGCAATGATGGTGCCAACTTGGGCCAGTGAAGCAACGTCCTCCACAACTAGACTGAAGAACAAAATGACAGCAACTTGTCTGTTCCCTTTCCCCCAATTCCCCAGTGCTGTTCCCATCCCCCCAATTCTCCAATAAAAATCTTTAAAAAAAAATGTATTACAGTAAAAGACACATCACAGTTACTAAGGTTTGATGCACCACTTCCCATATTGAAGATCTCTGCCTTTCCGTTGGATGGTACTTGGCAGCAGTATTTACCATATTGTTTGATCACAACGGAAAGGCTCTGTGTCACACATCGTTTCTGGTATACAACAACTTCTGTCAAATAACATTAAGGTGTGTCCTCGCCCACCTTATTCACCAGACCTGGCACCGTGTGATTTCTGGCTCTTCCCCAAAGTCAAAATGATTCAGGACATCGAGGCAGCCACAACAGTGCAACTAAAGACACTCGCAAAAAGAGGACTTCCAGAACTGCTTCAGAAAGTGGCAAGAATAATGGGATAAGTGTGTTCAAAGTAAGGGGGAGTATTTTAAGGGGGATTAATGGCAACATGTCTTTTACTGTAATTTTATTTTAAACATTCACCATATTGTTTGATCACACCTTGTATGTCAGAGACAGCTGGAGATTTATGGCCAAGGAGCAAAGTGAAGGGATCAACAGATGGAAAATTATTAAGAGGAGATATCGAGCATAGGGGATTCTTGTCAAACTGACTTAACAGGATTGTTGCTGAAGGCAGACCACGGTGATATGTTGAGGGTGGGGGAATTCTGGTTAAACTGACTTAGCAGGATTCTTGCTAAAACTTGGCTAGCAAGGCCCAAGACAGAGCCCCAAAACAAGGCCTAGTTGAAAAGAGGGCTCAGAGAAGACTGTCTAAAGTTTAGTCAAGAAGAGTCTTTGTCAATGTAATCACAACAAAAATATTTTTTACAACTACCTCAAAACAGTTGGCCTACATCATTAGTGAGGTGCATTCAAAGAACAACCACAATGATGTGCACTCAAAGAACCACCACCATAGGCTAGATCTTATTAATTCATCTAGTGGTTGGCGTTGACATTCATGTTTTGTAGGTTTTTTTGATCAATTATACTAGCACAAATTGCTTGAGCACTTTCAATATGTCATCCACTCTTCTAGGTGTTTTTCATGTATCATCTCATTGAGTCCTCACAGCATCTGAGGTAAGTACTATCATTTTACATTTAAGGAAACATTCAGAAATTCAGAGTTTGCCAAAGATTAGTTAACAAATAGCACAGCCAGGTTCTGCAAGGCAGGACCACAAAGACTGGTCTTCACAGGTAGGCTGTACTGTACCAATCAATTCTTAGTCAGAATTAAGAATTTTAATTAAAGGAATAATTGTATTATTTATCAACTGTTATTTGGTTAAAGAGCTAAAACATTCCAGTGGGCATTTGGTAATGTTCAAGTTTTAAATATGATAACTCAGGATGTTTAAGAATTTGTTTTCCAGCTCTGCTTCTGGCATAGTCTAGTGCAGCGGTTCTCAACCTGTGGGTCGCGACCCCTTTGGGGGTTGAACGACCATTTCACAGGGGTCGCCTAAGACCATTGGAAAACAAAAAGATACTTACATTACGATTCATAACAGTAGCAAAATTTCAGTTATAGAGTAGCAACGAAAATAATTTTAAGGTTGGGGGTCACCACAACATGAGGAACTGTATTAAGGGGTCGTGCCATTAGGAAGGTTGAGAACCGCTGGTCTAGTGTAGCAATATCACTCTACCCCTCAGTAAAAGTATCCCCAACATCCCATTTTTGGCGTCATTACTAATGTCTGCTCAAAAGTAACAGGGTTTTTTAGAGTGGCTGCTGCCATGTCTTAGGGCTGAGAGAAGGAAGGTGGTCCTGGGGCTTTTTTTGCAAGAAAACGAGACTGCTTTCCAAGTTCTGATGGAATTGAAAGAATCAAGAAGTCAGCTGAAAGGGGGCTCTCATTGGCCAAGATGTAACCATTTGAGCATCAAAATAGAAAGTAAAAACTACTTAATTAAAACTAGTAGTCTGTGAAAAATTGTCTATTATTTTTTTAAAGAAAAATTGGGATTTTCTTTTAAAATAACTAGTATTATATGCAAATTGACTTATTGGGAAAAATTCTTATTTATATTTAATTGTAAGTTTAGTTCCAGGACAGACAGAAACATACTGAACACTTTCTAGCTGAGTTCTGCTTTGGGGTTACGTCCCCCCGAGCTCAGAGTGGGAGGCACTCAGGCACGAATCTCATCAGGTGAGAAGAGCTATGTGAGAAGAGCTATGCAGAGGCACGTACAGGGGGCCTTCCAAGTCCAGTAGAGGCACCTGAGTTAAGCTTGTGGTCAGTTTTGAGCATTTTTCTATGTGTGTGTTATGTGTGAGATATATCAATAAAATGGTTTACTAAAAAAAAAAGTGCTGACAGCAAGGATCTAGTAGGGGGAGAAGCTGTCAGAGGGGTTGACATCCAGGCTAGATGGCCAGACTGGCCCTGTTGGGTAGGCTGTCTCTTTTTACCTAACAGGAGAGAAGCAAGTAAGAGGCACTGGTGAGAAAAGTAGAGAACTCGGCTTTAAGGCAGAGCAAGGTCTCAAATGTGGCATTGTATTTTGAGTCCCAGTTCATCCACTGGCACTGCCCCTCTCAGGTTTGATATACTTAGGAACATTACTTAGCATTCTAAAATCTGAAGGGATCACGTTAAGTCACATTGTCCTTTTTGCAGTTAAAGCCCAAGGGGCTGTGCTGAGGGTGAAAATAGTGGATAGCATGAACTAGGATATGTTGCACATGATTTTCGCCTGCAGATCCAGCTCTGCGACACCAGAGTTCTTTGTGACACTAATGAGACAACTGTTAGAGCCTCATCCCCTCTTGCCTCTTTGCCACCCATTCCTGTTGGTTTGCTTTTTCTCTCGGGGTTCTGCTCATCCCTTCCCTCTCTGGCTCACAAGGGCCCTTTTCATCCTCATGATGGCTGCCTTCAGTTTGGCATAGGCTTGCTGCAGTCCACAGGGTCAGTGGTGCTCTGCTGTTCCTGGCTCCACATCTCATGACATTTGGGTTGTTTCCACTTGCTGGCTATTACAAATAATGCTGTTATGATTATTTATATGCAAGATTTTGTGTAGACATGCTTTCAGTCCTCTTGGGTATATACTTAGGAGTGTGCTTGTTGGCCATTTATTTTCTTTGGAGAATTGTCTGCTCAGATTCTTTGTCCATGTTTTGTCTTTTTATTATTGAATTTTAAGAGTTCTTTATAATTCTGGATATGGGCCCCTTAACAGATACATAATTTGCAAATATTTGGTGAGTTATCTTGTCACTTTCTTGATGGTATCCTCATTTGAGGCACACAAGTTTTTAATTGTCCAATTTATATTTTTGTTGTTTGTGCTTTTGGTGTTATATTGCATAATCCAAGATTCTGAAGATTTAGTCCTGTTTTCTTCTACAAGTTTTGTATCCACGCTATAATTTTAATACCTTCTTTAGAGATGCCCAAAGGCCCTTTCTGCCAAACAGAAGAGAAAGTCAAGAATCCATGTTCTTCATTTGCAACTAAGGAAATGTAAACAGCTTTCCACTTAGGAGTTCCTACTTTTGCTCCTTCTTATCCACTTCCCAGTAATGTGGCTGTAAAAGATCTTTAGTTCTAAACCTAGTGTGGAACAAGTGGGCTAAGAAGTGGAATTAAAATGTAGTAATGCAGGGATATTTGCAGAGCTTGTGCTACGTGCTGGGCAGGAAACTATGTGCTAGTGGCACAGGTGAGATCACCCAGACCTGCAAAGAGCGCACAGGCAGAAACAAACTATAGGGTCACCAGCACTGTTGATAAAAAAGTGTCCGCTCATAATGCAGTGGGGTTGGAGTAGACAGCAGTTTCCAAAACCATGTGCAAAGGCCCAAGGCTGGCAAGAAGACAGTATGTTCTGAGAACTGCAAAGAGCTCACTAGGGCTGAGTGATCAGGGAGAGGGGTAAGCAAACAAGAGCAAGAGTTCAAGATAAATAGATGCTCCAGTGAGAAGTTAGCCAGAAAGGCAAAGTATCTGTCACGACCAAAGTATGATGCTAGGTGCTGTGGACACAAAGGCAAGGCCCAGCCCCGAGCCTGTGGCTTAGTCTCAAGTTCAGAATGATGACCCTCACCGTCCCTCGTTAATGCTGTCACTAGCTGGTGTAATTTCACTTCACACAACTACCAACTTGTTAATGACCTTGGTCTTTCATAGTTTACCAAGCCCTAATGGGAGAAAAATAAGTTTTAAACTATATGCAGCAGAGAGGCTTGGAAACAGATCGTAGTTTAAAGTATCTAAATTATTTATTTAATGAGTTTTTAAAAACAGGTTGAATACAATCCTAGCCTATCATTTAAAAAAATTTATATCTGTATTCCAAAAAAGACTCAAGATACCTAAACTCTTACATTATATTCTAATGTAAATTTTAGAACTAGAAATGAGTCTTCACCAGAGACATGAAATGCCACTGATGGTGAAATATGACCAAAGAAACAACAGAAAGTTGTAAAAATGAAAAATTTGGTGTCTGACTGAATCATCTATAGTCAAGAATGTCCCATATATTTACTTTTGCATGCAAAATAGGAACGTTAAATTTTTACTAATAGTCATGCAGATGATTGTGGGAAAACAAGTACACACATACTTGATCCTTTTTCTGAATTAGCAGTAAGGTTATAGAAACCCAGAAAGGAGTGAGTAGACCCTCTCATAAGGCTGTTTTTCTAACTAAGTTTAGTTTCAAAAATTGCATTAAACATTTGTTTTCATAGTCCGTCCTTTACAAAGAAGATAAGAAATTTCTGAAGTCAACCTTTGGACTCTTTTGGGAGTCACTCTGACTAAGCAACACTTTTAGTTGAGAGTAGTGCTTCTTTGTTTTGCTCACATTCTTTGAGAAGCAAGTGGGTGTTGACTGTCCAGATGTAGGTGTTCTGAAAAGAAACATAAAACCATACTTAGGTATACTGACAAATGACAGTTTAAAAAGTTTCCTTCCGGCTTAGTTAGCCTAGATTACTGCTACTAGAATCATTTTCTGCCCTTCTGTATTATGGCCACATACGAATAGTAGCTGTACCCAGCACAGTCATTCCCAAAAACCTCCTCAATAAATAGGCTATCGGCAACATTTAGTTGGTATACTGGGTGGTTCTGGAAGCTTCTATCACACCTGAAAGAGAAGGCTAATGGTCAAGTGTCATCAAATCTGGGTTCCCTTTAAGTCTGACATCAAGATTCACAAAACATATTTCTTCTTCGCAGCTTAAGACCACTTCCTTTCTCCAAAGTAAAGGATCTCAACCTACATTGTCTCTTCCCCCCAGAATGTAAGCTCCATAAGGCAGACACGTTGTACTACTAATTATATATTCCAGTGCTTTTTAACAGTGCCATGTACAGAGGAGGCCCTCCAAACATATCCACTCAAAAAATGATTCCCCATCTGGTATGTGTATAGTTAAGCCTCATTCTATTTCATTCCCACCAATTGTGTTCCATCCCCTGAACCCTTATTTGGGGTTTGTCAGTCTGATTCCGCTTCTGACTCCTCATCATAAGATAAACGTGAAATATATTTAAGAAGCAGTCTGGTCTAAATACAAGTGAATTATTTTAAATACACCAAATTTTCTCTTATTTATGTTTATCCAATAAAGTGGAAATGTCCATGATGAATTCCCATCGTACCAAACATCAAAATAATTAAGAATATAGAGAAAACTGGATTTGAAAGTTTAATTCCTATCCAGTTTTATAAACATCAAACTCAGTATAAGAAAATTCAGTACACAGAGATAATCCAGTCCTTCCAGAATTTTGTTGTGTTCAAGAAACTGAGACTCAGTTTTTCTTTTGTAACAAATGTTCAAAACTTCCTTTTACGGTTTCTATGGAATTACATTTATGGACTATCATAGTGAATACAGTATTGAGGATTATTAAAAATAGAACATGTGCCCAGTCATAGTTAACGTTGTATCGTCTGACAAATCCCTATTCATTTAGATTTCCTCAGGAACTTGTGGTAGAGGACATAGCAAGAACAAAGGTTTAGAGCAGGAAAGTAACTGACTTGTTCAATTTTGCTGACATATAGGATGAATTAAGGCAAAGTAAGATGGGCAGACAGATTGGTGCCAGACAGTGAGGGCTACAAAACCGTGCAGGAGTATTTGGTCCACATGCTACAGAGTGAGGTTCTTCTAATCAGACTAGGAGGCTTTAAACAGGAAGACTCAGAAAACTATTGTAGTAGTCCCAGCAAAAGGTGAATAAAGACCTGAACTGATAGTAGTGGTAGGAGAAAAAGGAGAACACAGATGCAAACACCATGGAAGAAGGATAGATAGCACTGGTGGCTAACTGGACAAGGACCAAGGCAGTAGGAGTCGTCAACTGTCCTCACCATTTCAGGTCACAATGTCTAGAAGGGCATGTTTGTTTACAGAATAAGGAATTTAGGATGCGTGGGTTTGAGTAGTTAGCTGTAGAGTCATGTAGCGGGATGAAGTGGATATACTTAGCAGGCAGATAGAAACAGGCCCAGGGAGGGGTTGGAAGTAGAGGAACATACCTGGAAGTCATGCAGAGATGGGAATGGGAGATATGGGAGTATATGACACTAGAGAAGAAAAGGGTATAGAGGAAAAAAGGGGGCAAGGCCTGAACTGCATGGCAAATTTAGGAAGTGTATATAAAACAGAGAAAATTAGAAGAAACACTTAGGAGTTAATGGCAATTCAAATAGCTTAATGAATTAAGATACCTGAAAATCAATGCTGGGCTCTTGCCTCTGGAACCAGACATATCATGATTCATGTTTGCAGAACTTCGAGTTTTTCTCTCTGGTGTCTGCAGGCTGAGTTTACGTGTAGGAGTGGTAGGGTTGCTCTTCAGTGCTGACAGAAAGCTTCTACTTTTACCATGATGCTTTACTGTTCTGTTACATGTTTTACAAGTGACCAGCTACCATAAAAAGAAGAAATATTTGGCCTGATTTCTCTTATAATTAAATCCAATAAACTCCATGTTAATTAGATTCTTATATGTACGGGACTACACCAGGTACTACCGGGTGAGTTAACAGAGGCTGCCCTTGGGAGCTTGTAATCGAGCACCAGGAATCAGACAAACACAAATTTAAAATGAGAAAATCTCTAATGAAAAAATTAATAGCTAAACATTTGTATTTAATTTAAAACACCTTTTAAAGATAACCAAGTCTCTACTTTCTCAGTGTAAAACCATGTTTCGGGGAAATGCAGGGGACTGGGAATGACACCCTTCACCCGGATGTTCTTTATAACAGCAGTAGACATTTAACATTTTTTACAGATGAACTCCAAGCCTTTTCACAATAAAACATGGCACAGTATCATGTCACAAAATTTAAGCGACTCTTTCAAATCCTTAGTGATTCTGTAAATACAGGTCTAAAGTAATTTATAAAAACCATTCAAATGAATTCTCACATTCTCACACCTCTTCACTTTATTAGCTCTAGAGGCTGATTTTCTTTTCAGGATTCATTTTTCAAGAAATGGTCCATTTTCTAGCTAAATGCCTTTCTTCTACATATCTGACTCACAATGCACAGGCCTCAACAAAATTAATACAAACTGGTTTAGCTGAGAAGTACTTTAATGTTCATGAGCAGATGAAAATGCAAATGGAAGATCTTCATATATTCAAAGGTCTATATAAAGTTGCTTTATACTTTTTGAAGAAACTAGATATAGATTAAACAGTCAGTTTTATGACAAAGCAAAATGCACTCACCTATTCAATACTGGCAAACTCCTAAACATGGCAGTTCCAATTCAAGTTATTACTAATTGGGAGTGGGCCAGACAAAAGCTGTCATTAATGTCCAGTGCCCAGCAGAGTGCCTGGTAATAAGTAGGCACTGGAATAGTTGATAATGTTAACATAAACATGCAGATAAAGTATCTGATACTGGTCTATATATAATAAACCATAAGTAATTTGATTTTGGTTGTTTTATTCCATTTTATATCTCTAATACTTAGCACTGTTTGGCACAAGACAGACCCTCAATAAAGGTTTAATGAATGAACATAAAATACACTTTCTTTGTTAAAGTTAAATACATACTCTGACATGGAGGGGGGATGACTGAAGAAATGAGACTGGTACCTAATTACTAAGGTACTGTTGTTTGAGAAAAGGACCATTAACTGAGAAAATAATTTATTGCTAGCTGCAGTTCATGTGAAGTCACATTGGTCAGCTCAAGGTCCTCAAATCTGTGAAAAGAATTGTGCTCAATAATAAGATCTGAGAACAATCGAGAGCTCATGATGTTTGGTTTTAAGTAATTGTGAAAAACAAAATAAGCTGTACTCTCGATAAAAAGTAATCACTAGAAAAAAACTTTATGTATCTGCTTTGACAATCTATACTACTACAAATCTGAGTTATGTTCAGGTTTGTTCTTAACCAACCTCATTTTAAGTTAAAGAAAATTATAGCTTACACATACTGGTATAGAAAATTATAGTTTACACATCTTACCAATACGCTTTTGGAGTCTCTGTACTTTTGCACAATTTTTGCTTCTTTAAAACTGAGTGCATTTCTTGCTTCTCGATTAAGAAGTTTCTGTATTTTGGCTGTCAGTTTGGGCTTGGGTTTGAGGCGCACTCGACAGTTATCCAGAACCAGCAACTGGAAACAGTATGGACATGTTCCTTCAAAAGTGCTTTTAGTATCTGAAATTATGTAAATGAAATTCATGAGTCAGCAAAGCAGAATATTGTATTACCCCAGTTTTTATTATGTGAAAAAGTATATTAATATAAGCAGATATACATTCTCCTTAAGCAAACTCAAAATATGAGAATTTATAAAAAGATAAACTGGCAGTAATTTATTTTGCAAAACACTAATTCTATCCATTCACTCCTTTTAATGACAGGTTAATTGCCACTCTTTGCTATATTGCTTGCTTCTAAGTAAAAGGGGCTGGATGTCTCACTTATTTAAAACACATTCATCACAAAATACTTTTTGTTTCCTTTTAAAATAATTAGCACAACTTAGAGGTTTGTGGGCTGGGCTTTGTCTGCAGTAGCTATATCAGTACAAGCTAACCTGTCTGCAGGTAGCTATCTCACTACAAGGTAACAGACTTGCCCCAGACCCTTTATAAATCAAAGTATTCGCTGACCATCTACCATGCCAGGCTGTGGAGACACAAATACGGAAGTGAAAGTGTTGCTACCTTTAATAACTCATGTTCTAGGGAAGCCCTAAACAAATGAAGATATGACTGGTAAGAACTGTAACAAAATATGATTTAAATGCCCTGGAAATTATTAAACTGCACGGACCAGCCAGAAACACTTCAGAGATGGCTTGACAAAGTTTGTCACAGATGACTATAAATTCTATCTGTATTTGGAGATGGCACCCATTATTGGTAAAAAGGCTTTCAGGTAGAAGTACAGTGAAAGAGAAAGATGGCTATTGAGGGAAAGGTAAGGGTGTGAAAGTGATACATCTGAAGAGGAAGGTGGACACACTGTCTCTTTATTCAGTGACTATTTATTGGTGAGCACTGTGCTAAGTGCTAGGGATGCAACAGCACGACAAAGAGCGAAGTACCATGCTTGTAACTTAGCTCTACTAAATGTAAAATTCCTATTTTTGAGTATTAAGTGCCAGGCACTATTCTGGGTGTCAGACATACAACAATGAACAATTCATGGAGACAATAAATGTAACAAAACCAAATGTTAAGTGCTGGGAAGAAAAAAGTAAGACAGGAAGGGAACAGGGAGTGCTGATGAAGCTGCTGTAATCTGAAATTGGGTAGCCAGGGAAGGCTTCCTGGAGTGAGATTTGCAGAGACCATAGGAAGCGAGGGAGAAATCCAAGCAGACATGAGATAAGCGTTCCAGACAGAAGAAAGGACAGCTGCAAAGGCTGTGCAACAGCCTAGTCGTGGTTAACCTTAAGGGAACAAAAGGCAGAGCAGGCCAGAGAGGCAGTGCAGTCCTGTGATGTAAGGCCTTGTAGTCCTTTTAAAAGATTTTCACTTTTACTCTGAGATGGGAAGCCATTTGAGAGTTTGTAGTATAGAAGTGACAGGATCTAGATTGGGTTTTTATTAGGCTCACTTTGGTTGCTGGATTGAGAACGGCCTTAGAAACGCATTGGACGAGTTGGCAGTAATCCAGGAGAAAGACCGATGACTTGGACCAGGGTGGTAAGATGGATGTGAGATGTGGCTAGATTTTGGATGTATTTAAAAATCAACAGGATTTGCGGGCATATTGGCTTGGGGAGGAATGGCCCCAAGGTTTTGAGGCTGATTAAAGATGAGTTACCATTACCAAACGGGAAGAACTGTGTCGGGGGTCAAGCTTGGGTTTTGGCCTAATGGACATCGATACATTGTCAAGAAGGCATCTATATGAGTCTAGGTTTCAGGGGAGAAGTCTGGGCTGGAGATATAAATTTGGAAGTCCTCATACACAGAATTTAAAACTCATGAGACTGGATGAAAACTGTCACCAAGGAAGTGAGTGCAGCTAGAAAAGAGGACAGAGTACTGGGGGGGGGGGGGGGGGGGGGAGAGACACTCCAACATCTCTCGAGATTGGGGAAATTCGGGGGGAAGGAGGAAAGCAGATAGATAAGTACTAGCTAAAGAGGTCGGCGGCGAACTCTGTGACGACCTGGACGTCAAGTGAGGGAACTACTGCGAGAAGGCTGATAAATGTGTCCTATGCTGCTAGCAGGTCAGGCCAGTTAAGACACACGAAAGAATTTGGATTTGTTCACAGAACGGAGACGCCTCTGCGGGGGGGGGGGGAGCAGTGGGTCCATCAGATTTCTCGTTTGGATCATTCTGAGCGCTGTGCGGAATGGAGGGGAGCGGGCCGGTGACAGCCTGACCCACAGCCGGCCGGCGTCCCCCGTACCTGGTGACGAACCGTAGCTCCAGCTGTAAAAGACAAAGAGCCCCGTGAGCAACGAGGAAACACGTCCGCGCCGCGCGCGCCTCCCGCGTCCCCGCGCGTCCCCCTCTTACAGGAGATAGCGGGCCTGGCCCGGGCAGCTCTCCTGCAGTGTCCGCGCCGCGGCCTCAAGGTAGTGCTTCTGCCTCATCGCCGCCGCCGTCCCCACCCCGCTAAGACCCGGGAACGAAAGGAGACTCCGGAAGCTGGATCTCCGGCGTGCTACTTTAACAACGGCATTCAAGCTCCCTCCGGAAACAGGCGCCCGCGATGAGCAGTTCCGGTTTCTTTCGCGTCTGTCACATGCGCCGTCGGACCCTCTTCCCGCCCTTGGCCCAGCTAGGGGTGCCCAGAGCGGGTGCCCTTGGCCCCGAACCTGGGTGGAGAAGCTTGACCCGGCAGGCGTGGCGATGTAAGGAGCCGAGTGTCCTACCGGCTTCTCTTTCTCTCCTGAGAGCCTTTTTTCTGATACCCCTACTGTAATTTCCTCAGCCCGTGTCGCCCTTTAAATTTTCCAACCGGGGCCTTGACTTTGGCTGAGGCAGGTGGATGCGGAGCTGCCAGGAGACCCCTGAGGAGCGCGGCCTCAGCCTGCACTAGTCCAGCCTGCACTAGGCACGTGCACAAGAGAGCTTTTATTATTTTTTTTCTTTTCCTGTTTTTAATTGATATGAAATTCACCCAACGTAAAGTCAACCATTTTAAGGTGAACAATTCAGTGGCGTTTAGTACATTTACAATGTCTCACAAATACCACTGTTTTCTAGTTCTGAAAGGGTTCTAGCACCCTAAAGGAAACCCCATTTCCCCATTTAGCAGTTGATCTCCTCCCCTGCTCCCAATTCCTGGCAACCACAAGTTGGCTTTCTGCCTCTATCTGGAAATTTCATATAGGTGGAATCACACTTGTGATCTTTTGTGTCTGGCTTCTTCTACTTAGTGTAATGTTTTTGAGGTTCCTTCACCTTGTAGCGTAATAATTAGAACTTAATTCCTTTTTATGGCTGAATAATATTACATTGTATCTAGCACATGTTTATCCATTCATTTGTCGGTGGACATTTGAATTGTTTCTACCTTTTGGCTATTGTGAATAATGCTGCTATGAACATGAACACACATTTGTTTGAATGCATGTTTTCTATTCTTTTGGATATACAGGTATATACCTAGGAGTGAAATTGCTGAGTCATAGGGTAATTCCATGTTTAACACGAGTATCAATTTTCCCACATCCTTACTAACACTCACTTTCTGTTTTTGTTCTTTAATTCTAACCATCCTAGTGGTTGTGAAGTCACATCTCGTTGTAGTTTTGATTTGCATTTCCCTAGTGACTAATGATGTTCAGCATCTTTTCATGTGTTTTGTTTGCAATTTGTGTATCTTCTTTGGAGAAATGTCTGTTCCAGCCCTTTGCCCATTTTTAAATTGGGTTGTTTCCCTTTGGGGGTTGAGTTGTAAGATATATATATATATATATATATATATATATATATATATATATATATAATATTTGTTATCCTTATTTATCCTTCATTTTTAATTTCAACAAGGAGTCAAATAATACAAAGAATTGTAAAGAGAAAGTATATATTTACATCTATATAGACATATTTTAATTTTTCAAAAGAAAAGTTATTATGCCTCCTCTTCCCACCTTTCCATCTTACCTCTCTGAGATGATCAACTTTGTCAGTTGGGTATCTTCTCCTTCTACATCCTTACACACGTAAGTACATGCATGAAAGTGTAAACACTATCACTCACCCCCCCACACACACACACACCAAAAAATAAAAAACATACGCAAAATACCAAAACCAAAAATAGAATGTTAGTCCCTTACTACATAATTTGCCTTTTTCCTTAACAACAGGTCACAGACATCTTTCCAGGTCATTATAGGTCTCACATACGCTTTTTAACAGCTGACAACATTACAAAATGTAATGTAATGAACCATACATAATTTATTCAACCATTTTCCTATTGATGGACATTCTGATATTTTTCAGTGCTTTGCTAATTCAAACAGTGCAACAGGAAACACACTTGTGCTTTTTTTTTAAAGACTTTATTGGGGAATTTGGGGAGGGGAACAGCATTGGGGAATTGGGGAAGGGGAACANATTGGGGAATTGGGGAAGGGGAACAGACAAGTTGCTGTCCTTTTGTTCTTCAGTCTAGTTGTGGAGGACGTCACTTCACTGGCCCGTGTTGGTATTATCATTGCGCTCTTCCCGTGTCAGGCAGCCGCTCACAGTGGCTCCGGGCAGCTCATGAAAGCGCACGCCCGCTGCCAGCTAGCCCCTACTGCAGCCTATGCCAGCAACTCACAGCAGCCCAGCTCCAGGTCGAGCTGTTGTTCACCATCTTAGCTGTAGAGAGTGCAGTGTTACTGGCCCACATGTGGGATCCTAACCTGGGCCCTGCTACTCAGAGCTGGTGTCCCAAGCCATCTCTTAACCAACGTGCCACTTGGCCAGCCCCACACTGGTGCTTTTTTATTTCTTTTGTCTGAATTCCTAAAACAGAAATTGCTGAGTGGAATGATATGCACATTTTTCATTTGCCAGATCATCCAAAAAAAAAAAAAAAGGTAGCAATTCACACTCCCAGCATCAATGCCTGAGAAAGCTGGGTCAAACTGGATGGGTGAAAGGGCAAGCGCTATTAGTTCACCTAAATACTAGTGAGATAAAGCCTCCTTTCATATGTTTGGTGGTTTGCGTTTTCTCTTGTGAAGAGAAATCTTCTGTTGGGTTGTTGATCAATTTCTAGGAGATCTTTGTATTTGGGGGAAATTCATCCTCTGCTTGTTATATATGATGCAATATTTGCTTACTTACCTTCTTATCTTTGGCATGGTTTATAGCATTTTTGCCATACAGAATTTTGCATATGATCAAAGTCTTTTCATTATTGGGTCTGGGTTTTCTGTGGAACTTAAAAAGGCCTCATTTATGCCAAGACTAGATAATTAACTATTCATCCAGCTGTTTTTCTCATACTTTTCTAGTTTGATTATCTTCCACACATTTTTAATTGATATGAAATGTATTTTCACTTAGATATAAGGTACAGTATCTAATTAACATTTTTTTCCAGATGGATGACAAGTTATATACAGATCTCTTACTAGGTAAGCTTGTCTTTTTCCATTGGAATTGAAGTTAAAAAAAAAATGCAGGGAACACTGAATTTGCCAGCACTTTTTTAAGCATCTTACCTGTATTCATGTAATCCTCACAACTCCATGGCATAGGTAAAATGCCAGTCTATCATCTATACCTTTTTAAAAACACATAGTTTCATCTGTTTCTAGATTCTTTATCTGTTTCACTAACAGAAAAAAGGGGAAATGCACTATATGTGCATGTACAAGTATTCTCCTTGCCTCTCTGCACATTTTCCTTCAAGTGTTCCTCTTCTGTCTCTGAGCACCACACTCCTCTATCCAGTTGCCTCCTCAGCATCTCTACTTACATCGCATCTTGTCTTCTCAGATGCCATAGGACCCAAATACCACTCTTGATTTTCCCCACCAACCTGCCCTGCTGTCCAGTTTCTTCCCTCTCAGCCCCGCCGAGCCTCAGTGCTGCTTCCTCTCTCTGCCCCATGTATCCAGTCTGTCAAAGGGCATGCACGCTTCCCACCAGAAGCAAATCAAGACTCTGCCCACTCCTCTTCCCTATTTGGCCACCCTCTTCTTTTGCCTGCACCCCTACCACAGCCTCCTACATTCTTTTTCTGCTTCCTCTTTTGCCTGCTTGTTCTCTCCCAGTTCATTCTTCAGAGGGCAGTCAAAGTGGCCTCTTAAAATGTAAATTATTTGGGGGGACATGGAGTGTCCCTGCTTAGAGTCCTCGCCAGGCTCCTCATTGCACTAGGAACTCGAGTGCCTGGCCGTGCTCTCCAGGGCCCTGCATGGCTGGTCGCTGCTTCACCTCAGACTTCTTCACCTGGTTGCACGTGCCCACCCTCACACTGCTCCTGGCACACTGGCCTTCAGACTTGCCCACTGAATGCAACTATAAAATGGACAGAATGCATGGATCACTGAGAGAAAAACCGAAAAGTAAACAGTAGCAGGCTGAATGGAGAAGACCTGAAGTACCAGTGAGCTAAAGGTGAGTTTACCATTTTGGTTGATATCTGCTTACCTGAATGCAGTGCAGCCTGAAGCCCAGAAGTGGGCACTGAATGTTTGTAGAGAGATCTCCAGGGGAGCCCTTTAGTTCTGGCTGAGTAATAGAAAACGCTGAACACCCAGTGAGAGAGTGTGAAATTCTGTGTGTGTGTTTTTTTTCTTCTCTCCATTTTTCTTGAGCCCCAGTCCCCAAGCCATCCTGTAGTGGCAGCAGCAGCAAAGGCCACAACAGGAGCCAGCAGGGGCCAAAACTCTGAGGAAGGGGAACATACCTCTCTAATTGACCAATCTCTATAGCTCCTCCTCTCTGTCTTCTGCCACTTGGCCAAAGATGGGAGTAGTAACAGAAGTACACAAAAGTGGAGTAACTTTCTGGCCCCAGCTTCCTGGCCATAGAACTGAAAGGGAAATTGTAGGGAGCTGGAATGTACTGGGGAGATTGTAGAGACAGAGGAGCTCTTCCTTAACTTTCTGGGAAAATCCTTTAAATTTGTATATGAACTTCTGGGCTCACCACCAAACTGTGTACACAGTGACTCTAAGAACCGAACTAACAGATCATTGAGGTCCCAGGTGACCACTGAGTAGTACATATTCAGGATGTATCCGAATGGCACTGCAAAGGCTTTGAAAACTGGCCTTCTATTCTAATCACAGCTCACAGAAGGTGGGTTGAACTTGTCTGAACTTAAGCAGGCCTAGGCCTAAAACCAAAATATGTACGTTCTCTATAGGATTTAAACAAGACCTCATTGCATATATTTCATTACATAAAATTTAAAATTTCTAGCAGACAATTCAGAATTACTTGGCATATGAAAAACCAAGAAAATATGAACTCACATGGGAAAAAACACTCAACAGACACCAGCAAGACTGACACAGATGTTGGAATTATCTGACAAAGAGTTTAAAGCAGCTATTATACAAATGTTCCAACACACAATCACAAACACTCTTGAAATGAGTGGAAAATTAGCCAACTTTTTACGTGAAGGGCCCTGTAATAAATATTTTAGGCTTTTGAGCTGTTATAGTCTCTGTTGCATCTACTCAACCCTGTGAAAACAGTCACAGATAGCCGTAGACAATATAGAAACAAATGGGTGTGGCTGTTTCCCATGAAAACTTCATTTGTGGGATTTGGCCTGTAGACCATAGTTCATCAACCACTGGACTATAATGTTTTCTAGGTAGTCTATATATTTATTGATTTTTTTTATGTGTGTCTAGTTGTCCTATTCTCAAGAGTAGGGTCTTAACACCTTTCACTATGATTGTGGGTTTGCTTATTTTCCCGCTTAGTTCTGTTAGTTTTTCTTAAGGTATTTTGAAGCTCTGATATTAGGTACATAAACTCTTATCATTGTTATGTGTTCCTGATGTATTGAGCCTTTTATCATTATGAAATTTCCCATTATCTCTAGAATATTCTGTCTCAAAGTCTATTTTATCAAATATTAATATAGCCACTTCAGATTTGTTGTTTATTTGTTTTTGGTTTTTGGTTTTTTTTTAGCTGAGCCATCCTGCCACCTGTTGGCAGCTCAGCGACAGCTCAGCTTTGGCCGG
This sequence comes from Hipposideros armiger, assembly GCF_001890085.2. Classification (NCBI taxonomy): domain Eukaryota; kingdom Metazoa; phylum Chordata; class Mammalia; order Chiroptera; family Hipposideridae; genus Hipposideros; species Hipposideros armiger. Next base: position 5,736,456 of record NW_017731386.1, read on the forward strand.
GAATTGAACCACTGTTGCTCAGAGCTCACACTCTTGAGTGAGCTCTTAACCAACTGAGCCACTTGGCCAGCCCCGTCAGATTTGGGGTTTTTTTTATTGTGGTAAAAGACACAACACTACATTTACCATCTTAACCATTTTAAGTGTACAGTTCAGTTGTATTAAGTATATTTACATTGTTGTGTTACAGTTCTTTAGAACTGTTTCATCTTGTAAAACTGTTCATGAAACACTAGTTTTCCCATGAAACACTAGTTTTCCCTTCCCCCACAGCCCTTGGAAACCACCATTCTACTTTCTGTTTCTATGAGTTGGACGACTTTAGGTTCTTCACATAAGTGGAATCATACAGTATTTGTCCTTTTGTGACTGGCTTACTTCACTTAGCTTAATGTTCTTGAGGTTTATTCATGCTGTGACATGTGACAGGATTTCATTCTTTTTAAATTCTGCTTATTCTATTGTATGTATGTACCAGATTTTCTTCATCCATTCGTCTGTCAGTGGACATTTGGGTTGCTTCTATATCTTGGCCACTTTGAATAATGCTGCAATGGAAGTGGGCGTGCAAATATCTCTTTGAGATCCTACTTTGAATTCTTTCACATGCCCAGAAGTAGAATTACTGGATCATATGGTAGTTCTATTTTTAATTTTTTGAGGCACCTCCATACTGTTTTCCATAGTGGTTGCACCATTTTATAGTCTCACCAGCAGTGCACAAGCATTCCAATTACTCCATATCCTCACCAATGCTTGCTATTGTCTGTTTTTTATTTTTGATAGTGGTGATCTTAATGGATGTGAAATGATATCTCTTCATGGTTTTGATTTGCATTTCTCTTATAATTAGAGTTGGTAAGCATCTTTTCATATGCTTGCTAGCCACTTAAGATTTCTTATTCTTTCTCTTTGCATGGTACAATATAATTCTTTCCATCCTTTTACTTTCAACCTATTTGTGTCTTTGTAGTTAAAGTTCTACTTGCTTTCTTTTTTTTTTTTAACATTATACAGTTGGGTCTTGTTTTTATTTTGCTTTTTAATTCAGCCTGACAATCTCTGTCATTTAATTTGCATGTCTCATGTATTTATATTTAATGTAGTTATTGATATTAGAGTGTGACGTCTTTGAGGGGTTGGGGGGCAGACTCTGGTAGACAGCACAGTGGCCCCCTGAAAATGTCCATGTTCTTATCCCTGGAACCTGTGAATATGTTACTTTACACAGCAAGAGGGATTTCCCAGATGTGATTAAGCTTACTGACTTTAAAATGGAGAGATTATTCTGGAGAATTTGGGTGGGCCCAATCTAATCACGTGATTCCTTAAAAACAGCTCTTCTGGGCTGGGTCAGAGATAAGACAGAAGGACAGATTGGGAGCATGAAAGGGACTCCAACTCAAAGTTTCTGGCTTTGAAGATGGTGGAAGGAAGCCTCAGGTGATGGAATGCGGCCAATAGGAGCTGGAAATAACCCTCAGCTGACAGCTGGTAAGAAGGCAAGAAACAGTCTTACCACCACAGGGAACTGAATTCTGTTAACAACCTGAATGAGCTGGAATCCATCTCTCCTCTACAGCCTCTAGGAAGGAACACAACCTGTCAACACATAGATTTTGGTCCAGAGAGATCTTTCAGGACTTCTGACCTCCAGAACTGAAAGATAATAAATCTGTGTTAGTTTAAGCCTCTAAGCTGTGATAATTTGTTGTGGTGGCAATAACAAACTAATACAGCACATATTAGGGGGTTCCTCCTTTTCATGGATTTCTCCCAGGCTATGGTGGCTTTCTGCCGTTAGAGCTGCTCATGGATTGGGGTTGCCCTCAGGTGAAAAGCCACAAACACAAATCTCAACAATTTCCATTCCTTTCAAGGGTGGTCTCCTCTCCAGTTTCTGCCTTCTTTGGGTGAATCTCCAAGGACTTCAAATAACTTTTAAAAATATATTGCTTAGATTTGATCATTGTTATGTGCAGGTATGTTAGTCAACCATTACCAAAAGCTAGCCCCTCATTATACTCTTCTGCCTACTTTCATGTTTGCAATTTCCCATAATTAATTAAAAACAAAAACAATGGCTCTGTGCATGTCTTAATTTTTCTCATTCTCATTAATCTGGGGGCTGAAAATGAGTTGCCTTCTCTTAATATGGCCCTTTAAAAAGTAAAATGAATAAAAAGGAAAGTTTTCAAAACTTTTGATACGGGTGGGTGGGAAGAACCCCAATCTTAGCTGCTAGGAAAGAAGGAAACCTTACAGGTTGGTTCCACCATGTGCAGTTCCCCGCAGTCACCACCAGGGGGGAAAAGTACTTTTCCGTTGGCGATGGGTCCCCGCGCCTCGCAGCGAATTTCCTAACCAGAGGGAAGGCAGAGAATAGGGCCGGGGAGATCTCGGTCAGTGTACGGAGGGAACTGACCTAGAGGGGTCACTCGGAACGCAAAGACCCCACGAAATACAGTATACCCATTCCCAGCAGCCGTCTCTTTCGAGGCACACGGGATAACTTGGCTGCAACAACTCCCTGCCGGCCGCTCAGCCCGGCATGCGAGGCTGCAGCAGCGTAGAGCCTCTTCCAGAGCGGCCGCAGCGACGCAGGCGGGAGGGGGAAACCCAGGTGCGGCAGGCTCCGCGGTGACCAGGTGAGCCCGTGCCCGAGTCCGAGCGTGATCCAGGTGAGCGTACGCCGGAGTCCGCGAGTGACCCAGTGAGCCCGCGTCCGGGTCCGCAACAAAACCAGGTAAGCCCGGCGTCCAGCCACGCTAGCGTCTTGGTCAGAGTCGGGTCTCAGGACTCAAGCAGTCAGTGGGCAGAATGGGTTGAAACGGAGAGCGAAGGCGGCTGCTGATTTAAGATACCAGGGCCTGGATACAGCTGTGTCTTCCAGGGCTAGGGTCAGGAGATCTGAAAGGACCTTCTTTCACCAAGTGAGTTCACAGGATTAGTCTTAAAAATAAATCATGCTAATGCGATGATGTGAGTGGGAGGGGCGGGAGAGGGGTTATTTTATTATTGCTGGGCATTAATCATTCCCTTGAGGACCTTGGCTAAACCGTTTATTTTGTAACCAGTGGTAGAGCTTGGGTCTGGGTCCCTGAGTTTTGAGGAACTGCGTGGGTAAATGATGAGCTGCAAAACAGCCGCCACTTTAGGGATGTTTTAAGATTGAAAGTCAGTGGATGCTGGAACAGGGAGAGAGATTGGAAATGGAAAGCAAAGAACAGAAAGATAAGAAAAGATATGGGAAGTAAAAAAAAAAAAAACCACGGGGACACAGAGACGGGTGGATCTCACAGCTGGGTGGGGCGCGCATGTTGGTGGTAGAGCGCTGTCCTGGTTGCCGTCTGTCCGGTGCATGACCCTGAACAGATCATTGGAATCAGAGGAGGTCATTGGTTAAGAATCCATTGGTTATCGTTGGAATTTCAAGGTTATCATGGTAGGCATAGTAACGTATGCAGCATGTAGGCAACAGGTTTTCTTTTGACAAATGATCAAATAAGATATAAACATTTAATTGGATTATGAGATACGTTGCAAGAAGCTGTGTTTTTCTATATTCTGATGACCATTCAAAGAGGATTCTCCAGAAAAGCATTTAGTGTAAATAGACTTTAAAATTAAAGTGTTGCAAATCAGCACAACAAAGTATTTGTTATTCTAATTCTCAATGTATGTAGCGGCAGTCGTACTCTAATTGTATTTAAATATATTTCAAGGTTGTGTCCATTTGTTTTAGGTAGCTGACTTCTAGTTTAAAATAGATGGGAATATAAAATACTCCAGCAACTTGAAATATATGCAAAAGTCAAATAAAATATTTGACAAACCCTACACAAAAGTGAGTGAAATAATGATATAGCCAAGCTCAGTTACTTTTTAAAAGAAACATATTATGCTACAAGGCTGTCATTCCCCTGTTCTTGTACTTGACCGATGAGGGGCAGTTTGTCATC